>NC_066844.1:23581965-23881965 GCF_001640805.2 Lates calcarifer | reverse complement strand
AGGCTATATGTGTTGTTGATGTTGCCGAACATGTCAGTCAGGGGGGTCAGCGAGGGTCTGAGTGATTGCAAGAGACAAAGATATGTACCCCCTCGGCTGCTGAGGCCCTATGAGCCACTAACCCAAAAATAGACAGTGTTGTGGCACACAGCAAGTGGGTCAGAGGGGTTTGAGAGATCTGGACTGCCTAGGTTTTTAAGGAGTGACAGTGACAAATACTGTGAATTATTCTGATATTCATAACTTCACTTTTCTGCACCATATTGTACTTTGGTTTTGACTGGTTCTTCTTCACAGTTTGTTTCCTGCAGTCACGTGCATGCAGACCTGGAATGACTGACATGAAACGACCAGCTGGGCTTCAGATTTCATGACAGCATGCTCTTAAAGGCCCAGTATATACTGTACGCCCATATGTTCTCAAAATCAGACCTTATCTATTATATTTGATCTTTAACACTCACTGTTGCACCCACCACATAAAGTTGGTAAATGTATTTATACATCTCACTTTCCAACTTCTTGTCTTGGATATTAGTAAAGCAGAAATGGAAATTCTCGAGAAAAAACGCGTCTGAATTATGAGTTGAAAAAATTTGTTCAGAAGTAGCAGATACAAAGACTAACTTAACAAGTGTAATTTAGGCTTCAGTTGACACTTCATGGTTCATTAGCTTTACTTTTGCTAGTAGGTGGAAAAACTGAGAGGATGGAAATACACCTGTCAGACATCCTTTGAAATTCAGCACAGTTAATCTTTTTCTTCTTTAAGACCACAATTCCATTCTTTGCTTCTTCCTGTCAGTCTTCATCGTCATCAAAAGGCTCTGCCCACAACATCCTGACTATAGTTAACCATTAGGCAATGTGATGTTCATATACAAGTTCAGTTGTTCTTGTGGCAGTAGTACTGGAGTATCTGCCTTTGGTGCACAGTTTGATGGACAGTTTGCAGTAAACAGGAGTCTTTGAAATAAATCTTATGCTCACATATTAAAAGAGAAAAGTTGCACAGAGTTTGACAGACTGAGCCCAATGGAGTCAACACGCAGGTTTGGAAAATACAGAGTGGAGAGGGAAGTGCTGGATGAGCAGAGACTGGAAGAGGTAACACAGAGAAAAACACACTCTGACACTCACCCCTCTCTAACTGAACGTCTTAAAGACTCCTTAAGGTAAGGTAAACTTCATGAATTGTATGTAGTGCAGATGTAGATGTCTGCTCTGATCTTGACCTATCTCTCAGTATATTTATGCTTAAAGATATCCACCAATATGATGAATTTAGTCTTTGTGTTTTTTGCAAACCTCTTCCAGATGTACAGTACCCAAACTGAAACGAAGCGTGATGAGCAGCTTGCCTGTATTATACTGGCTGCCCAAGTACTCAGTCTGGGACTATGGCATGCCAGACCTCATCTCCGGCATCAGTGTGGGAATAATGCACTTGCCTCAAGGTATGACATAGTCCGTCATGGTTGAGTAAATGTCAACAATATTACAGAAAAAAACTTTTCTTCTGGTTGAGTTGAGCAATATTGAGCGATATTTTGTATAAATATTCACCATCCTTCTGGAGAATATTAAAAATAGTATAACTTCAAATAAATATTTGTTTGTAAAGTGAGACAGATGTAACAGCACTCCTGCTCTCCACAGGTATGGCGTATGCATTGTTGGCTTCCTTACCGCCTGTATTTGGGCTCTACTCATCCCTCTATCCAGCATTAATCTACTTCTTTTTTGGAACATCACGTCATATCTCCATTGGTAAGTAGAGAGAGAGACTGATATTCTACAATAGCCTTTCAAACCTGTGTAATAATGTGTCGCTGTCTTTTATTGTGTTCAGGTACATTCACTGTGCTCAGTATCATGGTGGGTAGTGTGACAGAAAGACTTGCTCCAGACGTGGCTTTCCTCAAAAACAACGGGACCAACTTCACCGCAGAGGTGGACATAACTGCGCGGGACTCATACAGGGTGCAGGTGGCAGCTGCTACTACTGTCTTAGGAGGACTTATTCAGGTCTGAATGCAACATCCATACAGAAATAATAATGTCCTGTTTTGTTGTTGCAGCTGCCAAACTCACGTATACGTTTATGGTTGTTTGTGAAGGTGGTCCTGGGTTTGGTAAAGTTTGGATTTGTGGGAACGTATTTGTCTGAGCCTCTGGTGCGGGCTTACACAACAGCTGCTGCAGGCCATGCTGTGGTGGCACAACTGAAGAACATCCTTGGTATTTCACCCACACGGTTTAGTGGCCCGCTGTCACTGGTGTATGTGAGTACTGTCAAGAATTTGGCTCTGATGCTGTGTTTTTGTTGATACTGGTCTGATCGCATTATCTGTTTCAACAGTTTTTGGCTGATTTTGTTAAAACTCCTTGTTAAATTGTGGAGAAAAAGAAGATCCAAGTGCAAAATCTTCACTCAGAAAAGAGTTTAAGATGCTTTGCTCATAATGTGAAAAGGGTTTTCACACCTGCAAGTGCTTTAGCAGTCTCTCATTGAGGTCCGTCACCACACATTAAAGTCAATTTATAGGTATTGGGAAGTACCACTGCAAAGCAATGTAATGGATTTTAATGGAAAAAATAAGAAAATCCATATTTTATAATTATTTTGTTAGTTATTGTAAGGTTAGCGTACAATATAACTTGGGAGAAAAGCTAACAAGGTGAGAATGTCATTTTATTCTTAGCATGTGTGTTTTTATGAGTGAAGAACCAAGCCTTAACTCACTTGCTGCTTTATCTTTCTTTATTTTCAGACTCTGAAGGATGTTTGCTCCCTGCTGCCACAGACTCATCTCCCCACTCTGGTGGTCAGCGCTGTGTCCATGGTGTTTCTAATTGCAGCCAAGGAACTGAACTCCTTCCTCAGTTCAAAGCTGCCAGTGCCCATCCCAGTGGAGCTCATCACAGTCAGTTTACACGAGGACACACTCTTTTTGCCTCACTTCATGTTATCACCTCTGTGCTCTGTGCCGATGCTGATGCTGCAGTGCTGAAAAAAAAAAAAAATCACAGACTCAGTTAAACTAAGCAGCTGAATCAGCAGTAGCGCCAGGGCCTCTGTGTTTGTGCAGTTCACAGCAAAAAGGAGATCTTTATGGCTAATAATTAGGTCCACATCTAGAATATGATTCACCAATATTTTTAATGATTGAAGAGCTGAAGTGTGCTTGCGAAATCTGGCTTTGTTTGTGTTTATGGTCTATGTGTTTTCTGTGATTAATTTAGATTGTGGCGGCAACACTGATATCAAACTATGCTTACTTGAACAGCAACTACACTGTTTCAGTTGTTGGAGAAATTCCCAGTGGGTAAGCATCTGGATTAAGGTTATACTGCTGTTCATTGTTTATTTGCTCATATTCCCATCTTGGTTAGTACTAGCTGATCTTCTTGTCCTCTGCCTGTGCTCCAGTTTAAGCCCCCCCAGTGTTCCAGATGTGAGCATTTTCGGAGAAGTTATCGGTGATGCTTTTGCACTGGCCATTGTCGGGTATGCCATATCTATTTCACTTGGAAAAACATTTGCATTGAAACATGGATACAAGGTGGACAGCAACCAGGTGAGCCAGAATTCACATCAAATATGTCATGAATTCTGCTGACACTCTTAGCATACAATCATATTTTGTATTTTGTTCTCTGTATTTTCCTGCTAATTCTTGTGTCTCTGTCCCCACACTGCTACAGGAGCTGGTGGCGCTGGGTCTCAGTAATGCAGTCGGAGGCTTCTTTCAGTGCTACTCTGTCTGCTGCTCCATGTCTCGAAGTCTGATCCAAGAGACCACTGGGGGAAAAACACAAGTGAGTGAACAACAGAGGTAACAAAACTAGAGACAGTTAAGGGGTCAGCATGACCTCACAATACTGTAAAAACCTGGTACTTTAATATGTACTGCAGTTTTTATGCAGCACCAAATGTATTTATTATCTATCTAAACAATATATCAAATTGATTATGGGAAACAAGACTTAATGATTGTTATGACACTTATAAATGTTCAAAATATGCGCTGTAATCTAGTCAAGCTGCTCCCCAACAGTGGACTTAATCATTGTATTTTTCTTGCAGATGGCTGGAGTGGCTTCAGCTGTAATTGTATTGGTGACCATACTGAAACTTGGAGCACTGTTCCAGGAGCTGCCCAAGGTTCTGCTACATGTTATCACTGTACACTGATGTTCAGAGTTTGTGCATGATAGATTTTGTGTGATGTGATGGATTTTTTTGAGTCATTCACTTTTCTGGGCGCACAATTAATCGTGTTAAAATGTGTGTGCGCTTGTTTTAGGCTGTCCTCGCAGTTATTGTGTTTGTAAATCTCAAGGGCATGTTCAAGCAGTACTCTGACATTGTTACACTATGGAGGCGCAGCAAGTTTGATCTGGTGAGAGGATCAATTATGTTTATTATTATAAATAATAAATCATGGTTATGTAATGTAAAAATACAGCCAGTAAGAGGATCTGTTGTGATGTTGAGTCTGGAGAAGTGTCATTATTCTTGTTTCCTTTTCATTGTTCCACTAAAGAATGATTAATGTCATGCTGTATCCCCCAGGTGGTGTGGTTGGTCACGTGGGTGTCAACACTGCTCCTCAATCTGGATCTGGGTCTAGCAGCATCAATCTCCTTTGCTTTACTTACTGTTATCTTCAGGACTCAGTTGTAAGACTCATTTGCACCTCAGTACAGTATATTCCTCACTGCAGTATTTCAGCCATAGTGTGTGTGTGTGTGAGAGAAGCAACATTAGTAAACAATGTTAGGCTGCAGGATCTGCCAGATCAGACAAAATACTGTACAGAAATCATAACGCATGCATGATGAGATTTTGTGTATTTTCTATTCAATTCTTAGGCCAACTTACTCTGTTCTGGGAAATGTTCCAGGTACAGAGCTGTATGTGGATATAGAGACACACAGAGAGGTAAAACACAAAGCCAAAAATGAAACCTTTTCTACACTGACTGTAACAAAAGCTAAGGATGTTTCTCTATTTTGCAGGTGAGAGAGATTCCAGGTGTTACTATATTCCGCTCCTCTGCTACAGTGTATTATGCCAATGCTGAGCTTTACCTTGAAGCCCTGAAAGAAAAGGTTTGTTCTCTCTCTTACTAATACTATCTAATGTGTGGCTGTTAGTGATTATTTTTATTGTTGAGTAATCTGACAGTTATTTTTTTGTTTCATAATATTGTCCATAAAATGTAATAAGAAAATTAAAATACCCATCATAATTTCCTGTTTAAAGTTAATTATCATATTTGACAGAAAGGCTGCAAATCCTCACATTTGAGAAGCTGAAACCAATGATGAAAATAGTTATAGATTAATTTTCTGTCAAGTGATAAATTAATTGACAAATTGTTTCAGCTTTAATCTGCTTTAAAATAATTATTCTTTACCAAAGCAACTATTTCTTGTTCTTCTTTCTTTGAATATATTTCTACATAATGGTGATGCTTTGTTTTTCTTCATTTCCTGTCTTCAGAGTGGGCTCGACATCAGTAAAATGATTATCTATAAGAGGAGGCAGGAGGCCAAACAGAAACGTAGAGAAAGGAGAGCTGAGAGACGGGCAAAGAGGCAGGCCAAGAGAGAGGTAAAATGTAACATGGATCATTTGAAGATCTACAGTGACTTTTTTCTTAGCTGTTTGGCCCTATAAAAGTCTTCTGTGTGAGTCATGTAGATAGGTAATCAATGGGCAAACTCTACAGTACAAAGCACTTTACAGTCAATATCACATCTTTTACTGACTTCTCCTCAGAGACGAGCACAGAGGGCAGCTAAACAGCTGTCTGCTGCACCAGTGTTTTCTGTGGAGGAAGAGGCCGGAGGCTGGATGGACACAAGCATAGATGGGAATGACAAGGAAGATCAAGGCTGGACTGAAAGAGAGAACGGGACCGTGTTTGTCATCCCGACCTCTCCCCGAGCTACAGACGGCCACTGTAGATGGGAATACCTGAAAGGAGGGGATCCAGACTGCACAAGTTTAGGGTGGATGTCTGAGCTGCAGGACGGGGACACCACCACTCTGGGCTCCAGCAGTGAGGACACACTGAGTCGAGACCTGGAGAGGGTGTCTCTCGGTTCTCTGGGAAAGTGGACCTGGGACATTCACTCCATCATTCTTGACCTCTCCACAGCTAACTTCATTGACACAGTGGCTATCAAGACTATGAAAAATGTAAGTACCAAAGGGACAAATACCCTTTAAACAAAGGGTAATGACTGAAAATGTCCCTACAATTCCTTGTGTTTCCAAAGTTTAGAGGAGGACACTTAGACTTTCAGATAATTCAGATGTTTAATCCCTTTCCTAGATAAATCTATTTGACGTCAATAAAGGTAGAAACAAAGCCTGCGGGCACTGGGTCCTTACTTATGATGTAATTGTTTAGGATAAACACACAATAAAGCAAAAAGCTTATTTCTACCGTGTTACTTATTAGAAAGGGTAAAGGTCAGATGCCAAATCTTGAAGTCAAGTCGGGTTCTGACAAGTGCTGATGTCACTGAAATGGCATTTGAAGTAAAATGCTGACATAGTGAATACTTTTACTCTCTTACAGTCATATTTACCCCACTGTTCATTGTGAGATAGAATAATGGGCTGATTAGGTTTAGTAGGTCCTGATGGGGATTTTTTTTTTTGGGGGGGGGGGTTTAATGGCACTAGTAACTTTTATTTATCCTATTTTTATTTAGATTTTCCAGGACTTCAGTGAGATTGATGTGGACATCTACATGGCTGGTTGTCAGGGTAAGTGAATACCTACCTTAAGGCTGTACTTTATGAAAAAGGTTTTATTATCTTTGTAATGCCTCTACGTGAAAACTGTTTTTTCCTCAGCCTCTGTGGTGGAGCAGTTAGAACTCGGTGACTTCTTCTCTGAGTCAATAACAAAGAGACGTCTTTTTGCCTCTGTTCATGATGCTGTGCTCTACTGTCTCAACCACCGTGGAGCAGCATCATTCCCCAGATATGAGCCATCAGTGGTGAGTATGATAGTTGACACATTTTTTTCAATACTAAATTGTCTTATCCCTGTACACACACTTGGTAAAACGTTACTGTTTGTTAACAGCTAATTGTCAGAATGTAGCTGATACACATATTGAAGGACCTGTTAAAAGCAATTTGATCATGTAAGTTTAACTAAATTACTTTCTAAAAATTGGTCTGATTTCAGGACATGGACATCAGCACAAAACTTTAAGGGCTTAAGAAAAATTAGACATCCAGCACAGAGGATGGAAAAACTGTCTCAACATCTACTGGAGGAAATATCACTGGTGAAAACTTACATTTGTAAATCACTTATATTGATATTTATACATTTTGTCTTTAAGTTACATGTATGTAAATGAAGTCCAATGCTTCTGACACATGAGCTTAATTTATCTTTATTCAGTGTGGGAGAGTGTTACAGTGCATTTTTAAGGAAAAAATAAATTAATACAGTGAAACATCCAAACAATTGTGCATTTTAATTTAGAAGAATTTGGCAGAAAATAGTGATGAATTCAAGGAACAAAGACAAGGCAACATGCATCACACTGAGAGTGTGTGAGCCTTTTTTGGTAATGGCAGCAATAACAAGGTAGGACATGAAATGTCAACAGTAGCCATTTCAATTTTCAAGTGCAATTTGTGCTCATAGCAACAGCAAAACCTGTGAAGCTAACACATGCAAAGGAATGGGTTTTTTTTGTCTCAACTCATTTTTTACGAGTTTCTAGTGCAACATTCCTAAAATGGGAAACTATAGTCGATTAAAAAATAACAGGATAACAATATCCAAGCAACATTTTACCAAAAGCATCTCTTTACAGTTGCATAAACCCACTGTGACCTCATTCCCTGAATAAATCTTGTCTCTACAAACTGGTCACAGAGGATGTTACCAAAAACATTGTGCACAGGACTGAGGAAGGCTAGGTAGATTTTTCTTTCTTTTTATAAATTTGGTTTGTGAGCTACAAGTCTTGATGGATGTCAGGACTCTGTATGTCAGGGTTCAGAGTCAGACCCTCGTCGTCCTCCTCCTCTGGCTGCTGTGACACCAGCTGCTGGTAGCGAGCCTGTCGCTGGTAATCCGGATCGATGTTGATCCATTTATTGGCGACCCACTTAGTGCCGTGGGTGACCACACAGCCTCCATGCAGAGCGTATTCATCCTGCTCTCCCACCCAACCTATTGAGGAAAAAAAACTCATTTAACTTTAACATCCCTTTTATAATTTCTGTTTTTTTAAAAGGGCACATACAGATGATTTGATTATCAAACACGCTGCTTCTCGGTCATCAATTTACAACTGAGTATATTTGGGCACCTGTTAAATTAGCCACAAATCAGCCTTAAATGCAAATTATTAGATTTTTGCTAATCTTTAACAACACCAGTATCGGCTTGAACTACAACTTTTTGACAGCATTTTGTAGGTTGACTTTAGCTCTGTGCCTGAATTGTGCCACCAAAACATGTACATGGCATGTTAAATGACAAGATTAATTTAATGGAAATAAACTGCTATTTCAGATTATTTTTGTTTTATAGAGATTTCATTACAGTTATATTTTGGTAATAATATTGAAGGAATAGTGCAATATGTTATTAAATACACTTCTTACAGAGAGTTAGATGAGAGGATAGGTACGACTCTTATGTCTGTGTGGTCACCAGACAAACAGTGGAGACCAACACACGACCCCTTGTAAAACCACAACGTGACATTTTTCCATTGTGGTTTTTGCATTGATTAAACCAACCAGGAATGACATGTTAATTATTGATCTTTAGAGGTGCTGATAGGTGGATTTTGTTACCTTTGGACAGAGCCAGGCTAGCTGTTTCCCCCCTATTAATGCTAAGCTAAGCTAACCAGCTGCTGGCCATATCTTCATTTTCACTGTACAGTCATGAGAGTGGTATCAGTAAAAATTTTAAATGTACTTTTGTGTCAAATGAAAATGAAATAAGTAGTCACTGATTTGCAGTGTTATTGCAGCATTATGATTATAAATTGCGCTGTAATTTTTCATGGGAATCTCACCTCTCCCATCAGAAAGGTAGTTGTACCAGAAAACCGCCGTCCCTTTGGTGGGCTTCACTCTCAGGTTACTCTTGTCACAATTCCTTCTGGTGTCCAAAAGATCCACGTCGTTCTGTATGAGAGACTAAAAAACACAGTCAAACTCAGCGACACAGTTGGTCTGACGTCAGGCCCATGCACGCACTGACAAACGAGTGAGCAAACACAGATATGAAAGACATGCACAGTATGTACACAGTACTTTTACAGGACTCCCCGAACACATTTCCAGACCCATACACAATTACGCACCACTTCATCATAGGTCCTGTTGTCTGCCACAGGGAATGCGGTCTCCCCGCCCCCCTCAACAGAGTTCAGGTAGAAGAGAACTGTGATGTACCTAAGTGTGCAACACAGATTTAAATTGACACACACATGTATGGTGCAAACAAACACACATACAAACACTTTGCAAACAAGTGGCAAGCACACAGATTTTTCCCAAATGACAATGTAGTGTCACACACACAATAACATGCCAGCTGTTACAATGAAGTGTCAACACACAGTTTAGTATCCACACCAGACAGATTAATTCAGATCTGAATATTCACAGATTTTTTTTGAGAAACGCTCCAGTCAACACTGCGCACCTCAGTGATCTCACCTGCAAGACGTCTCAAAAGGGGTGGAGGTGTTAGCCGCAAGGCGTGTGTGCGTGCAGGCTGTTTCGGGATAGACCGGGCCGCTGTCGTGGTGGGCGTGGTAGTGCCCTCCCTCCTCATAGCGAACCACCTGGAGCGGCTCACTCAGGTCCACTAATGTGGGTGGGAGGCGGGTGAGGCGGGTCACCCTTCGTTGGAGAAAGTTCATATTCATATCGATTCATAGAAAAGCAAGAGTTCGCACCGCAGAAATAAAACAAAACAGTGAATCATTAGAAATGTGTGTCTTCCTAACCTTGCCTTGATGTCTTGGAGGACCTGGTGTGCTCCTTTGCCCTGGTAGAGCCAGGTGTGTCTGCTGTTCCTCACCAGCTGACTCCTTTTCACCCCTCGCTGCAGCAGGAAGCGCTGGAAGGCATCATTGCTCAGAAGCCTGAACTCTTCCAGACTCAGCAAATCTGTTCAAAATATGAGAATCTACATAGATTCAGATCTTGCCAAACCTGTGGATAATCATCATAACTTATACCAGTTAAAACTATTTTTTATTATTAAATACCACAAGTTTAAACTGGGGCCAATATAACATCATCATAGTCATATCCATGAGATTTTTTCATATATTGTGTCCACATCGTGCAGCAGTATCACAGAAATAAAATGCAATTATATAATTATATACTGTTTTTTTTTTTTTTTGAAGCAAAATGGAGAATAAAGTAGCATTTATTGCATATCTCTAACTGTCAATATAGTGTGTGTGCAAGTAACAGATACATTTCTGTGGCACTACAGAAGATGCAAAGTGAACAGTCTTGGTTAAAACTTTAAGTGATGAATCAAGTTGATTTCTTACCGTTACCATCCTTGTCAGCTTTAAGCCCAGCATAGATTTCTCTTAAGTTCTCTGGTGTGAGCCAAATGCCGTCCCTGACTCTAGAATGAGTCAGTATCTGTTGGAGGTAATGACAGGATGAGTTAACCAACTCTAAACCAAGAAACTACTGCACATTACTCACTCCATGTATGCCCTCACAATCCACAATCTGACATACACCTCGTGGAGCTGCAGCTGTCCATCCTGGTTGATATCCAGCAGGTTGAAGATCTCCTCTGGGCTGAGGTTGAGCTCCTTAGCCAGCTCTTCCTGACCATCCTGCACCATTAACTGACTTTCCATTAGACCCTTCAGCTGTGCCAGCTGCATCACGACGCGGCACTCGTCCTCTGACAGAAACCCAGGGATCTCTGCCGGAATAAACACAAGAGACACACTGAGGTAAAGCTACAGAAGAGACTCTCATGTGTCAACAGGGTTGCTTTTTCTGATTTGCTTCCCTGACATACTGTATCGTACCACCATTAGAAATGTCTAGACTTTTGTAGACCCTTTGAATACACTATATTTTCCCACTTTAAAATGTTTGTTTACACCAGTACACCTCATTGACCTCATGACTACATACTGTATGTTAATGCATGATTAGTTGTGTTTTCAGATACAGATATATTTCTGCTCTGTAGCCAGTCAGCTATAAGCCCTTAATTAGATCAGATGTGCTGCACTGAGGGAGCAGTTGCCTCAGGACTTACTGGTCTATTTCCTGTAGCTTTGATTGATCCCAGCACGCACAAACAGTATGTAACTATTAGGTTATGTGTTTGGGGGGTGGTTTTGATGAAGATGGAAATACAGAAGAGGGAAAGTGTGCACTGAATGTGAACATACAGTATGTTTGCTTTTACAAGATGAACACACCTGTCTGGCCACTAGAGGCTCATATGAGTGTGATGCAAATTTGTCTAGCCACATGAATGTCTTGTCTCTTACCAAACAGCAGAGGTTTCAGACTCAGAGTCCGCATTTCGTGCACTTTGCCCGGCACCAGTGACACCCTCTGGACGTGTCCCACCTGCGGGATAAATCAGAGAGGTAATGTTGTGGTGCGCGAGAGAGAAGAAGACAGAGGTAGTACATGAAAGTGTGGGAGTGATGCACCGACACTTTACTCACCCTTATTCCCTCGATTCTCGTGAGGGAAACATCGCGCAGAAACTCTGGTTTCGATGGCGGACGTCGCGACTCGGGGCGCTGGTGGTTACCGCTGGGAGCATCACGACTCCGGCTCGCGTCCTCCTGCCCGCTGCTGTAGTGCACGTAAAACAGCAGCGCTATGACATTAATGATGTAAACGTGGAAAAACACCATCACCACCACGAAGTAGGAGCGGGAGCACACGCTGCTCTTGTGGCAGGGGAGGCGGTCGCACGGCGGCCGGAGCGGCAAGGTCGCGCTCCCGGACGGAGTCGTGTCCTCAGCGTCTGGGGTTTCCTGGTTGTCAGTCATTTTTTCCCCTGAGGGGTTCAAGAAGGAGCTGACACTTCTTCGGCAGTAAAGTCCATCCGATTAATCAGAAGTGACAGATGTGTTGACGGACAGATGTTCTGTTTGATTAAAAAACGAGAAAATCCTTAAAGAGCGCTCAGGCCAGTTTCTCCCCTGCGGAAAAGGAACCGAAGTCGATGCGCACTGAAAAAACCCATCGATGGTACATTGTGAAGCTGCACTCGTTTAAGCTGAGAAGTCAGCTGTCATCGGCGTTGCATGAATCTCTTTTCACCCCGCAGACAGCAGCGCTGCAGCCCCGGACAATCTTGTTTACACTGCAGCAGACCCAGTCAGCGCACTGCGCATCCGAAACCACCGCGGACCTCCTCTCAGAAAACAGGTCCGTAAACCTCACCCGGCATCGACTGAGTAAAACAGTCATCCTCTAAGATAAGCGGTGCATGCGTGAACATGACAAAACAACACAGCTCCATGCGGCAAAGTCCTCTATTTAAAACGCCATTGCCCGAGTTGTCCCGTTGACAGCAACAGTCTGCCCACCGTGCAATGCTGACCTCTGGTGACCTAAACCAATAACACAGTCTCTCTCTCTCATCTTTCTATATCATATCATACCATTTTATTTCTTCTCTATCCCCCATCAAACATGTTCTGCAGACTGGTTTCAGCTACAGGTTCCTGCTCACCTTTTATTTCTGCTTATTGTAGCTATTTTTAGTTGGCACTTGTTGAAAAGAGGGATCAGTGTCTTCTTTCAGAGTGTAAAAAACTGCTTTAATGAATGGCAGAAATAGCTTTGGTTTTTGTTTGAGAGTATTCACATCCATATTTAGTGGACAGTAAATGCCTACAGTACATTAAACACTGACTATACATTTACAACAATAACAAAATATCGTTTTGTAAACAAGGTTTTTCTTTCTTTTTTACATAACCAATTAACTTTTGTTGGGCAAAAAGCAGAAAACCCCCCTGCAACTTGTAACAGTAATTGTGATACACCCCAATGATGAATATGACAGGAAGACGTTTATCTCTGATGATGTCTAACGTCCATCTAGTTCTCACTTCCGGGTGTCATTCAGGTTAAAGAGTTGCAGGTGACGGGGAACGGCAGATACAAAAGTACGTTTTATTCGTACAGCCCAGATGAAAAGTTGTATTTCAACAAGTCTTCAAGAAAGTAGTAAGTGTGAGAGTTTTTTCATCTTAAACAGTAATTTTTCGAGAGGAAACAAGCTCGGGCTACTAACGCTCGGTAAAACGTTTCGCTAACTAACCGTATGCATTAACCGAAGCTAACGTTAGCCTTAACGTTTGCTCGCCAAGCTGCCAAATCCAAATCAAATCACCTCCATTAAGCGGTTTCACCCACGACACAGCGTTAGCTCCCCAATATATCGAAAGAAAGTCGATTTTTTTCGACTTTTTGCAGACTAATACTGTAATTGTTTACAGTTTTGTCAGACTGACAAAATTAGTTTGTCAAGCAAAAAATCCAAACACGAACTGGTTAAAGTTTGTCAAATGTGGTCATTTGTTTTTGCATATTCATATCCGTTGGCTGGTAGTTTTCAGTTTGTTCAGGAGGCCTACCTTAGTATTTTTTTTTTTTCCCCAAAAAATTTTCACGCTTCAGAATCTACTGGCCAGGGAAAAGGGAAAGCCATTTTGTTCAGTTGTTGTTTTAAGGGATTATTTGTTTTTCCCCCATTAAAATCACACCTTAATTTAAAAGTTATTAATACTTTTTATTAATGGAGATAAAATCCTCAAACTTAAAAATGTAGACTCAGAGTACATATATTTAAAGACAGAATGAATTGGATTTTCTTTCTTTTTTTCAAAGCCCTTTGAGTCTTGTGAGATGTTGTAAATCAATGAACTTGAACTAACTAATGGGGACATACTGTGGGCCTGTGCTCTCACTGGTCATGTATAGTTGATTTTGCAACTGATGTGTTTCTGGTTGAAATTAGGTTGGCCCAATCAGTAAATTAGTCATTTGAAAAAGATGAGACAGATTCAAAAAAGGTGCATCAAACTATCTACCTTTTATTGTCTTTCAGTTGTCAGACTTAACATGCTAAAGTGAACAAGTAACAAGATGCTCATATTGTATGACTTCCTGTTACTGTTTAACCTTGACTTCCTCCTCACTCCTCTGCCTCCTTGGTCTGAAATGACAGAACACAGGCATGTAAAATATTTGTCCAGAAAGCCTAAATTTACAAACATTTCTGTAAACTTGATTAATCTGAAGTAATTATTGTTACCTTGACAATTTCGCGACTCTTTGCCCTCAGCTTGTTGACCTGGGACTCGGCGATGTCGGCACGCTCCTGAGCCTCCTCCATCTCATGCTGAACTTTCCTGTATCTGGACAGGTGAGTGTTGGCCTGCTCCTCCTGTGTAATGAGCCACAGTGAAGTCAAAACCTGTCAACTGACTGACATTTTCATAAGGTGTGTCATTGTGAGAATTAAGTGTACTCACAGCCTCCTCAGCTTGTCTCTTGTAAGATTTCACTTTGAGTTGCAGCTTGTCCACCAGATCCTGAAGTCTAGTGATATTCTTCTTGTCCTCCTCAGTCTGTTGTTAAATCAGATGAGAACATTGTAAAAGAAATGTGAGGCTACTGTTTTCATTACTGCATATTATGACTGTTGGTGTTTGTAGTTGTTTAATTGTCACTTATTTAAATACCTGATAGGTGAGTTCCTTTACTCTTCTTTCATACTTTCGCACTCCCTTGATAGCTTCTGCACAACGCCTCTGCTCAGCATCAACCTCAGCCTCCAATTCGCGAACCTTTAACAAAGAAGAATGCAGAATGATTTTTAACATAAAAAATGTTGTCCTGGTGTACAGTAAATATGAACAGGTTGGCTCATGTGACCCTCACCCTGGCCTCCAATTTCTGGAGCTGCTTCTTGCCACCCTTCATGGCCAGATTCTCAGCTTCATCAAGGCGGTGCTGCAGGTCCTTCACGGTCACCTCCAGGTTCTTCTTCATTCTCTCCAAATGAGCACTGGTGTCCTGCTCCTTCTTCAGCTCTTCAGCCATCATGGCAGCCTGTAACACAACAACCTATGACTACAGACACTTCTCCAGTACCAGAAAGAAGTAAAGAACTGTTTCTAAATCATTCTGACTCACATCAGTGATGGCCTTCTTGGCCTTTTCCTCAGCATTTCTCGCTTCCTGAACAGCATCTTCCACTTCACCTTGGATCTGAATAAGATCAGCTTCCAGCTTCTTCTTAGTGTTGATGAGGCTGGTATTCTGAGGAAATAATAGTTTGGATTATGTACTGTGATTTTCAGTTGTCAAGTGTTTTAAATTGTTTGAATCTTTATTTACCTGAGAGTGCAGTAATCCCACACGCTCGCTGGCATCGACCAGCTCCTGTTCAGCCACTTTGCGGCCTCTCTCCGTCTGCTCCAGTGCGACTCTCAGTTCCTCGATCTCGGCCACCATCAGGTTGTTCCTGCGCTCCACCATGGCAACCTGCTCCTTCATGTCTTCCTGACTTCTAATGGCTTCATCAAGATGAAGTCTGGGCATCCTAAATTGTAAAACATTGATAGCTATATGAGCGAAAACATTCAGCTGCCTTTGCAGAGAAGATGCTTAGCCACAGATTGTCCAGCGGAGGTACCTTAAGCTGTCCTTGAACGTTTCTCAGCTGTTTCTGGGCTTCAGCTGCCTGGCGGTTGGCGTGGCTCAGCTGAACCTCCATCTCATTGAGGTCACCCTCCATCTTCTTCTTGATCCTCAGGGCATCGTTCCTGCTCCTGATCTCAGCATCCAGAGTGCTCTGCATGGACTCAATCACTCTCTGGCTGTTCCTCTTGATCTGCTCAATCTCCTCGTCCTTCTCTGCAATTTTCCTGTCAACTTCACTCTTGACTTGGGTGAGCTCCAGCTGAATGCGAAGAATCTTGGATTCCTCGTGCTCCAGGGTAGCCTTGCCAAAAAATAAAAACACATTGTATAGCTCCAGCAGTGTTAAAATTTGTGTTTAATTACAGATATTTTATCACACTGTACCTCTGCTTCTTCAAGTGAAGTCTGGAGTTCGGACTTCTCTGTCTCTGCCGTCTTTTTCCCTTTCTCCAGTTCATGAATGGTTTTTCCACTCTCACCAATTTGTTCAGTTAAATCGGAGATCTCCTCTTTAAGAAACAAAGTATATGTTATTTTAGTAGGTGTGGGATGAGGGAATTATGATAGACTTAAAGACTGTACACTGTGTTACAGTTAGTTTGAAATCCAAGACCATGCGCATTAAACTGTTGGCCCACTGGGGGGCACACTCTTCCTAACATGTTTCAAAGCTTTTTGAAACAGCTTTTTTTGTCAGTAGCTGATCTGAACATTCTGCTCTTTTTTAAAACTTTGCATACGTTGCAGGTTCTTGTTCTCCCTCTTCAAGGTCTCCAGGTGATCCAGAGCCTCTTCATATGAATTTTTCAGCTTGAACATCTCAGTGCTGAGAGAACGTGCTTCTTTTTGAGCTCCCTCCAGCTCTGCCTGGCTTTCCTCATACTTCTGCTTCCACTCTGCAAGGACCTGGAAACATAAAGAAGCAGCATATGTTTCACCAATGCATAATTCTGCTGTCTTAATTTTAATGCATGAAGGAATAGAGCTCTAACCTTGTCAAAGTTTCTTTGCTTCTTGTCAAGGTTAGCAGCCAGAGCGTTGGCTCTCTCCACGTCGATCATCAGGTCCTCCACTTCACCGTGCAGTCTCTGTTTTGTCTTTTCCAGAGAGGCACATTTCGCATTCACAGCCTCGATGGATTCCTCTGCATCCTGAAGACGCTGGGCAAGCTTCTTCCTGTTAAAACATACAGTAAACAGGTTTTGTGATGAATTACAGAATCAGTGCACGTGGAAACAGTGTGATTTCAGGAGCGTCCATTACTTAGCATCCTCTAGCTCCTCAGTGCGCTGAATGGCATCAGTCTCGTATTTGGTTCTCCACTGAGCCACCTCGCTGTTGGCCTTGGACAGGGCGCGCTGCAGCTCGGCCTTGGCCTCCTGCTCCTCCTCATACTGCTCTCTGAGCAGGTCGCAGTCATGACGGGCTGACTGAACAGCATGAGCCAGGGCGTTCTTGGCCTACAAAGAAACGGAGGCATTTTTTATGAACTGAAATGAGTCTGTATTCAAGCTTTGACCAGTTTTAATTGTGCAACACTGCAGTTCTGTGAGAGTCTGTTTTTATAAAGTGCTCATACTTTCACTTCCTCTTCAATATGCCTCTTGAGCTCTTCAGTCTGCTGGGTATAAGCCTGCTTGCTTCTTGTCAGCTGAGAGATCAAGGCTTCTTTCTCCTCCAGCTGGCGACTGATTTCACCTAAGGTACAACAGAGAGTTAGAACTAATCCAAATGCAGTATGGACATTGAATATGAAATATGATTGAGTCAGAAAAAATGAATACATAAAATTTTTCTTACCATTCTCTGTTTGCAGTCTTGCCTTTTGAACCCCAATATCATTCAGTTGTCGCACATGTTCTTCATTTTTGGTCTTCATCTCACTCAGTTGATCCTCAAGGCTACGACACAGTTTCTCCAGATTGGTCTTAAATAAATAAAAGTCATGTTTACCTACAGTAATGCAACAGTCTGATTCTGTGAGACTCTGATGCTTGTGAAATGTTTTCACTTTACCTTAGATTTTGAGACAGACTCCATGTTGCTCGTGAGGTCATCAATCTCCATCTTGAATTCGCTTTTCTCTTTCTCCAGCTTCTGTTTGACTCTCTGGAGGTTATCGATCTGTTCTCCCAGCTCTGCCACACTGTCAGCCTGCTTCTTGCGCAGAGCTGCAGCGGTGGCCTCGTGCTGCAGCGTGGACTCTTCAAGATCACGACGCAGCTTCTGAAACTCGGCCTCACGCTTCTTGTTCATCTCAATTTGGACAGCAGTCGCTCCGCCGGCTTCCTCGAGCCTCTCGCTGATCTCCTCAAGTTCCCTGGAGAGATCAGACCTCTGCTTCTCGACCTTGGCCCGAGCAGCCCTCTCAGCCTCAATCTCCTCCTCCAGCTCCTCAATACGAGCCTAAAATTTCCATTTTCAAAAAACAATGACATTCTAATATCTTTCCATCTACAAATCAAACAAATCTGGGTCATCCAAAGTCAGTGGAGCACAGTCACTATTTGATGCTATCAGGATACTGGACCAACCTGAAGCTCTTTGATCTTTTTCTGAAGCTGAGCACTAAGTGATTGCTCATCCTCAATCTTGCTGAGAAACTGGCTTATTTCAAATTCCTTCCTGTGTAGCAAATAGGAATACAGAGCTCAATTTATTAAGTGTCTACTGTTGGTCTTATAATCATTGACATAATCACAATTGCATCTGACATCTTGACTAATCTGACTTTACTGTTTCACATTGAAGAATTAAATTTCACTCACTTCTTTATTTTCTCCTCAGCCTGCTGCTTGTCATTCTCCAGATCCATGATAGTTTCATGAGCCAACTTGAGATCTCCCTCAAGCTTTCTTTTAGCTCGCTCAAGATCCATACGAAGCTTCTTTTCTTGCTCCAGGGAACCTTCAAGCTATTGAGGAAAAAGGTGTTTCATAAGTTCAAAATGAATATTGGATTGATATGTTCAACATTTGCTTTCAAATGTGGATTACTCACATCATCCACTTGCTGCTCCAGCTTGGTCTTGGCCTTTGTCAGAGTGTTGACTTTGTCTTCCTCTGCCTGCAGATCATCAAGGGTCTGCTGATGGGCCTCTTGGAGGGCTTTCTTCTCTTTGGTCAACTTGGCAATGGTCTCATCTTGAGCAGCCATTTCCTCAACCAGGTTTTTAACCTGGAGAGTTCAAATAAAATCAATAATTTAATATTTGATCAAAGTATATTTAAAATGGTGCACAGTGAAATAAACTGAAATGATGACTGTCACCTTGTTCTCAGTGGCATGTTTCTCCTTTTCCACTTTGGCCAGAGTGAGCTCCAAGTCATCGATGTCTTTCTTCAACTCGGAGCACTCGTCCTCCAGCTTCCTCTTCTTTGCAGTCAGCTCAGCATTGATTTCCTCCTCATCCTCCAGCCTCTCAGATGTCTCTTTGACTTTGGCCTCAAGCTGGATTTTTGCTTTAATGAGCCCCTCACACCTTTCCTCAGCATCAGCGAGGTTTTCACCCTCCTAGATTTACAATGGTATACAATGAAATAATACGTAGTTAAGTGTCAAAGCCAGGATCTCAGACTGATCAATTTTCCTCCTTCCATTTTAACATACCGACTGAATTTGCAGCTGCAAGTCATTCTTCTCCTGCAGCAGCGAAACCATCTTCTCCTCTAGTTCTTTCTTCTTGGCCAAAGCTTTTGCTAGCTCTTCTTTGGTCTTTTCAAAGTCCTCTTTCATTTGGGCCATCTCTTTCTCAGTCTCTGCACTCTTCAGCAGAGGCTTAATCTTGAAGTACAGCTTCATCCATGGCCAGGTTTTGACATTCATGAATGAGCGGATGTTGTACTGAATAGAGTAAATTGCCTCCCTGGGTATCAAGGGAAATAAACAGATTCATTTAGAATCTGAAAGAAGTTTAAAAAAATATGTGGCTTGAAAATCATTGTAAAGTTGTCGTCTATAAATGCACAGTTGCCCTTTGGTGTGTGTCTACAATACCTGCGCTCCATCATCTTGACAAACTCTTTCCTCATGACGTATCCTCTGCAGAGAGCCTGAGTCATTGTGACCAGGATAGCAAGTTTTTCATCTCGCATTTCCTCCAGGAGACCCAGCAGACCAGCTTTGAAGAACACCTAAAAGAAAGTGTTTCTTTAAATTAAGTTCTGCTTTCTTACAGTATCAAGGTAGCAGTTTTAAAAAAGAAGAATAAAAATCAACACCCATAACAGGCAAATGGATTACCTTTGTGTGTCCAAATTTGTACTGAGTGTGGTCAACATCAATAGAGCCCAAGAGTTTCTCTGAAGCCTTCTTGTTGTCAATGAACTGTCCCTCGGGGATCACACTGGCATTCAATACTTTGTATCTGATTGGACAGAAATTGATCTTTGAAGAATGAATGAAACACATGAGATTGTCAAGAAATGTGGTAATCTTAGTAGTTACCTCTGCTTGAAGTCACCGTAGAGGATTCTGCTGGGGAAACCTTTCCTGCAGATCCTGATACCTTCCAGCACACCGTTACACCTCAGCTGGTGAATGACCAGGTGGTTCTCCATAAGACCTTTAAAGATGGGCTAAATTCAGTTTTATGTTGCATGATTACATTAGTCCTTGTAAATGTATAAATTAATATTCATAAGAGGATTACCTGGAGTCTTTGATTCATTTGGAATCAAACAGCGTACAAAATGAGGATGAGTGCTCCTCAAATTGGTCATCAGCTTGCCTAAATTCTCCTGAAATATGGGAAAAAAATTGAACTGTTACTCAATAAAAATGCCAAGGCCTATTTCCCTGGATGGTGCCATCAGTAGCTTTTGGGAATATATTAGTCTACTTTTGTATTTTGGTTATTTCTTGAGTCAGTTATATGTAATGCTTACCCTGAACAGAGCAGATACAGTCTGAAAAGAGCCACCCTTTTTCTTGCCTTTCTTAGCACCGCCCTCAGCTGTAATATGAAGATGAAATTTGGATTATTTACATAAATAAATTGAGTATATTTTTCTGAAAACAAAAAACATAACACCTCCAAATTTTGTTCTTTTAAAATATGATCTTAACCTTCTGCTCCGGCATGGGCTGCGTACAGCAAGGCCAGCAGTTTGACTGAAGACTTCTGATAGAGCTGAACCACTGAGTCATTTAGGGGGTCTTTGTTCTTGTCCAGCCAGCCAAGGACATTGTAGTCAACAGTGCCAGCATAGTGCACCAGAGAGAAATGAGCCTCAGCTTTGCCTTTGGCAGGCTTTGGTTTCTGGAAGGGGGCACTTTTCCCAATATGCTGGTCGTACAGTTTGCTCTTGAAGGTCATGTCTGTCGCCTTGGGGAACATGCACTCCTCTTCAAGGATGGAGAAGATGCCCATTGGCTGTCATGAGGAAATGATTGATTAAAACACGGCTTTCAAGTCAGTAGTTTTCTGTCTTGTTAATATACAGGATGTAGCTCACCTTCTCAATAAGTTCAATGCAGGCAGCCAAATCCATGCCAAAGTCAATGAACTCCCATTCAATTCCCTCTTTCTTGTACTCTTCTTGCTCCAGGACAAACATGTGGTGGTTGAAAAACTGTTGCAGTTTTTCATTGGTGAAGTTGATGCACAGCTGCTCCAAGCTGTTGAACTAAACAAATTAAAATATCCAATGTAAGCAAGGGCTTTAAGTAACAGTAACTAAATATGAAATTATTCATGCTATTAGCTTTAAAGAACCCTGATTTTGAAATGAAAACTTCAAGATTGTTTTAATGAAGCTATATGAAGTTATGTAGTATCGGCCAAACATACTCACATCAAAGATTTCAAACCCAGCAATATCCAGGACACCGATGAAAAAGCTTCTGGGCTGCTTGGTATCCAGCATCTCATTGATTCTGACGACCATCCACAAGAACATTTTCTCATAGACAGACTTAGAGAGAGCCATGACGGCATTGTTGACCTGATTTTACAGATGAATAGTACAACATTAAGAAATATATCAGAGAGTCTGGTGGTTAAAACAGACTAAAGAGCCTTTGTAAACCTTTAGATTAGGAATATTGTCAACATGTACAATTGTCTTGATATGCAAAAACAGAAAATGGTCTTAAGTATGTATCAATTAGTTTTTTGTGTTTTTTCTCTCCTTTACCTGAGGGACAGTTTGACCTTTGGTCACAAACTCGTTCCCGACCTTCACTCTGGGGTAGCATAGAGCTTTGAGCAAATCAGCAGAGTTCAGACCCATGAGGTAGGCGATTTTATCTGCCACTAAAGAAGCAAGCACAAATAGTGATCTTTAAACCCATATTAATAGGATGAAGTCATCAGTGGTCCTCTAAATCACAAGTCAGAACCTGTGCTAATACATTAAAGCTCATGGCGTGTGAGTTTCATACCCTCAGTGCCATCAGGCTCAGCCTGCTCTTCTCGCTGCTTCTGCTTGAATTTCATGTTTCCATGATGCATCACAGCTCCAGTCAGCTTGTACATGCTGGCCTTCTCTTCTGAGTTGAAGCCCAGGATGTCAATAGCAGTCTGTGAAAAAAGAGAAGTTTTAAAACACAAGCTTACATTATATTTGGAAGTAAACAGTTGTTGCTACCCTCTGACTCTTTGGTATCTATCACACACTTGTAAAACAGTTTCTTTAGATTAAAAGCAATAAGCAGCACTGTCTTGGTCGAATCAAAATGGAGACATATTATTAGCTCTATTCTATCACCTCTATAATGGTTACTGATACATTTTTAGACTTAATTTCAAGAGTTCAAGTTTTGTTTAGACTAACACAATTGGAGTGTCCAGGTAAAGACACTTAATTTTCAAAATACACTGAGGTGGATTTCTAACATATTTTCCCCCTTGACCAAAAATTTGTCCTTACATCTGTAGCGATGAATTCTTCAATGTCATTGATACTCTTGACAGTGATTTCACCCTGACTGATCATGGGATAGTCATATGGGTTCGTGGTGATCAGCAGAGCCTCTGAAGAAAGGGAGAGAAACACACATGAATACAACAGGATACATATCAACTTGATTCAGAATAACTGACATCATTCACTAATCTCACACCTATGAGCTCAGGTTTGTGGCCTGTCATGAGCTGATAGAAGATGTGGTAGCTCCTCTCAGCGGACAGCTGGAACGTCACTCGAGACTTCTCCAGCAGATCTGTATGGGTTAAAGTTGTTAAAAATTATGAAAGATCCCCACAGAAGCACAGCTGAAGAAGCTGAAAATATAATAAACAATATAATGTGCAGTGTGTTTCTCAAACAAATCTTACAAGTTTCAATATCAGCTGAAGCCAGCTTTCCAGTTGACCCAAAGTGAATTCTGATAAATTTTCCCTATGCAAAAACAGGTTGATATTTGGATTAAAACTCTCTTACATTCAGAGGTCACTATCACAAAATGGCAAACAATTTAAAATCAATTGAAGAAATTACAAAGGAACTTACAAAACGAGAAGAGTTGTCATTCCTCACAGTCTTGGCATTACCATAAGCCTCTAGCAGTGGGTTGGCTGCAATGATTTGATCTTCCAGTGACCCCTAAACATAACATTAATTTTGTCAGTCTGACATTACCCAGCTTCTTTTCACTTTAGATTTCATATTAACATTGTTCAACTTCTCTTACCTGCATCTTTCCAGGAACTGGCTCGATTTTTTTTCCTCCAGCCACTGCAATTGTCGCAAAGTACTGGATGACACGTTTGGTGTTGACAGTCTTTCCTGCACCGGATTCTCCACTGGGTTTAGGGATGTGTTCATAAGTATTATATAAAATAGCTGATAGTATTACTGTTCCCAATACCTAATAATAATTATAATAATATAAAAATGTTGGCACTTACGTAATCAGGATTGACTGGTTTTCTCTGTCTGTAAGATATCAAAAATGAGATAGAACATTTAAGAGTTTACTTCTCCAGAAGCGCAGCAGCTATATCAACACATGAAAGCTTGTA
The DNA here is from genome assembly GCF_001640805.2 of Lates calcarifer. NCBI lineage: Eukaryota > Metazoa > Chordata > Actinopteri > Centropomidae > Lates > Lates calcarifer. The sequence continues at coordinate 23,858,248 of NC_066844.1, read as the reverse complement.
AATTGATACCTTGGAGCATGAACTGATAGGCATTGTCAGAGATGGAGAAGATGTGGGGTGGAGCCTCAATCCTCTTTTTTCCTCTGTATCCTGCAACAACCACTGCATCATACACTGGGAGCCACTTGTAGGGGTTCACAGTGACGCAGAACAGCCCTGAGTAGGTCTGTAGCAGTGTGAAATATTAATGATTAGTTTTTCGACAAAAATTCAGTTGAATGCAAAAGTTTGATCATCACTGGCATGGCTTAGCTGACACTGGAGTGATGCAGCATTGATGCACATGGAAGAGCCATCAGAAGAAAAACCCTATCTACGGCCTCATCACAAAAGTCATCGTTTGACGCAGTGACTGTATAAAAAGTTACTGCAAATGTCATAACTGACAGCTGTGATTGACTCCTGGTTCAAAATTAGATCCCCAGTGCAAGATGGCAACACTTGTATCTGGGATAATTTGGCTTAATTTTTGTAGAGTGGGAGGAAGTGGAAATGCTTCATCCACCTTTATGTATAGTGGTTTGAGGCTAAGCTACATCTGGATAAACCAGAGCGAGGGTTAGTGAGTACTGACTTAATAGTTACATTTCTTTTCTTAGGTTCATGAAGTAGAATTTAACAATGCATTTATATTCAAAGAAATGCTGATTTTTAATGTGTGTTTGCTTCACTTATATTTAATCAACTTAAAAAATCCAAAATGCTATGAAAGTTAAAAAAAAAAAAAACTCACGTAGATCATCCATGCTGCATATCGCTCTTTGAGGTTATACAACACAGCAGGCTCACTGAGGTGGGTCATCATGGCCATGTCCTCGATCTTATCGAACTTTGGAGGGTTCATGGGGAAAATTTCATCTTCTTTTACAGTGAGAGTCTATTGCAGAGACAGAGGATGCACAGAAATAAACTTTCGTTGTCTTAATTAATTGTCAGAATTTAAAATATTAGTTGCTAATCAAGTTATTTGTCAGTCTGCAAACCCATTTTGACAGCAGGATTAACATTTTGTCAATACATTTTTTTAAAGTACCATGTCAAAGAGTTAATACATGTCGTAGTTTAGTCTCACCTTTCCAGTGAGAGTCTCCACGGTGGCTTTGCCGCCCTCTCTCTTGGTAAGTTTCCCCTTGAGGTACATTTCAGTGGGCTCACTCACAAAGTAAGCTGTCTTAGCATCAAAGGGAGTGTTTTGAGCTTCAATTCTCTCTCTTTCTGGCTTCCGGAGGTAAACGGCCGCCGGGCCAAAACACTCCATCTCTGGGTCCACACTCATGATGACCCTTTACTGCAAGTGAGGACACGGGACAACAGTCATTCATTTAAAATAACAGGAAAATAGATAGATGGGTGCACAAACTGTGACTTCTAATATTGTAGTCATGAATGGTCTACCATTAGGATTGGTTAAATACAGGCACAGTAGCAACTGTCATACAAGAACTTAGCTAAGTTTCAAAAAAGTTGAGATGTGGTGTTCACCTTTACTTTTTAAGTACATATGCATATGTAGTTAAGCCACTCCTTTCCAGAAGAAATACAAAGCCCAGTTTACCTTTGGAGCACACCAGGTGAACAGGGGTGTTTCTTGCAGAATTCAGTGCAGACTTCTGAAAAAAAGGTGTCAGGTTCACACAGGTTCCTTGCGAGAGTCAACTCTCATACTCTGATTTAAGTTGAGTGTACACTTCAAACTGTTTGTATTCATATACATGTTTATCTTCTGTATTTTAAACACAATATTGACTTGATACAAGTGGTGCATTACAGTATTTGTAAGTATGATATACTGTACTATGTATGGTAGCACTCTAAGTACATCTATGCCACCAAGACACTTACCTTTGCCGGGTGCCTGTCCTGGGTGGAGCTTTGCTGTGCCTTTTATATAGACTGATGGGAGCCTATCACATCATCATGTCTTGCTGTATTTGGTCATGTTGCCTAGCATTATGCGTGTGCAGTATTTCTTACGTCTAGCTGTAACATTATACAGTTTATGAGATGTCTTCCATGCCAAGATCATTGACCGGCTTTGAATCTGTTGGGAATTGAGGTTTTTTAAAATATTAATCATATTCCTGTGTTTGAAACAATTAGGATGTTGTGATCTCTTGATTACTGTGTATGCAAATAGGTTACAGATGTGATGTTGGTCCAGTTCTTGCTTAAGGTTAGGTCAGTAGCTACAGACAGTCCGAAGGTGTGACTAATACATCTTTTTAATGCTCTCTGGCACAACAGTAACCCCTTGCTATGTTTTGGAGAAGCTTTAAAAAGTCACTGATATACTGTTTCAGAATCCTTACAAGTCAGAAATGATTAAAAAATAAAGTGAGTGCCAGTGAGCTTTAAAGAAAAGGAAGGATTGCCAAAGGATTATTTCTCACAACAGTGCCAGCAGCTGTTCTTATTCTTGCTCTTAAGGGGCACACAAGGGAGACAGAGACAATCCCTAAATGTAGAGCAAACTGAGTGATGAATCCCAGTTCCACTTCCTTTATGTTTCACGAATTCACCTCACCAGGAGGAGTTTTTTTATGTTTATCAAAGTTCAGAGTGTTTCTCTCCACATTCAACTCTAAGCTCTTTAGCTCATTTAATGCCTGCTGTGAATGATGAGACAGAAGATGTTGTCAGAGATGGCAAGTGCACTTGTCTACCAGACATTGTTGCCAAGAATGTGGCATACAGCCGCCGCAGTTTAAAAGTGTGGGTAGAGCGCCACTAGGCACTGTTTCCATTGGAAAGAGGATCATCTTACGGCAGTGAATAAGAAGAAGAAATTCTGAAGTGGTTACCAACAAGATATAATGAGCCTCTGTCTTCAGTGAGTGCGTGTTACACGATTCCTGCTCTGAAATCTTATGTCTTATTAGGGCAAAACTCAAATATAGCACAAGACTTGTGTTGATGCTCAAGCCAAATGCCACATGCTCAAGAGGCTTATTGTGTTTTTATGGCCTTTGATCTCCGTCTGTCAGTTTCTTCATTTGTCAAGCAGCAACAACTGTGCTCAGGATAACAAACCAAGGTGAGTGTTGAGTAACATTCCAGTCTGCTGGCTGCCCACAAAGAGCATGGATATACATTTACAGTAACAGTAACATCCATGTTTAATATTGTAAGTACATATATTTTAGTCTGTTTAAAACATTGTAGTGTATTTGTGAAGTGTAATTATGATTCTGTATTATTGTAATTTTGAAAGGTACATTTCTGCAGAAAGTGTTTGGTGGAGCTGTGTTTTAACCTACACTTGTAGTTGTGTATAACACTAATTGTCTATGGACTGACTCTTTAACCCTGTTTTTGTGATCGACTGTATGTTGTGGCATGGCAGTCATTCAGTCTTGTGTTTTTGCAGCTATTTCATGATTACAAATGTGAATATTTTCAGACTTTTCAGCAGCACCCATGTGTTTGGTAGGATGCGCATGTCAGGCTCTTTAACTCTGCAGCCTGAGCTGCAAGGTTCAGCAGCAACCTCTACAAGTTCATGTTTTTATAGAAAGTGCACTCTTCATATGTCAAGTTGTAGATTGTAATTGCAGTGTTTCAGTGCATGCTGAGATTAAGTGGTACTCAAATACTGCTCTAAGAACCAGTGTCTTCAATTGTCGTCATTTTGAAGAATGTTAATGCAATTTCTTTTTGACTACATTTAAGGCTTGTTGGATAAAATTAGCTCTCAGTGATGGATTTTGGCCCTGGCTGCTTGTCACTCTTGAAGCAGAGCTCCTGGGATTATGGTGTGAGACGGTGGGAGGTGAGGGTGACTGTCGATCTGTCTCCAGCACTCTATTAGTCATCCATGATATGTTGGAAGCCACTGGCTTCATGTTTAAGGAATTTGGCATCATCATGCCAGTGAGCCCAAAAAAGTTTGTTTAAAATCATTAAAAATACACTATTGTTGTCCTCTCTGTGATGTCTGGATGGTGCAGATCAAAATACGATTAAAAACCTTTGTGCAATAGCTTGAAACAGACTTTTCTATACGACCACATTCTTAGTGTTTGCTCTGTGTGCTGTCAATTCCTGGTGGTGCTAATGACCGACAGAAGAGTGTGAATGCACAGTGTTGATGTTGGTGGCGTGGGTCAGGGGCATCTCATAAACACCAGAGGGAGCCTCAAGTTGCAAAGTGCAAACATGCTTCTTATGTTACCAGCACCTCTATCATCATCATCATCATCCTCTCGTCCCCTCACATTACACTTCATCAACTCACACTGAGAGGCATTAAATAATATGTTTATAAGTACCATATCATGTATTATTCACAAAAATGTAAACTCACATTTAGAAATATTAACATGTTTTATGTTTTGTTTATTCCAGTGTGTTTCTCTTCATTGCCACAGAGGCATGTTGGAGACAGAAGGCAGGGAAAGACCCTGGACAGTCCATCCTAAAATACGGTACAACACATTTACACATCTAGATTTTTATCCACAAATTGTGATTAATGTTTTAGAGGTTTTTGTCAGCAATTTTGAGTCTATTTTTGAGTGTAGGTTTTCAGTTAGTGACAGTTCCCAACCCACAGATACTGCATACATACATTGTTCGTAGAAATATGGAATTTAAGATGAAATTCAGTTCATTTTATGGTGAGTAGTTTCTAGGTAACGACTTTATATTCCCCTCATAAAGTTTTGCATGAAAATGTTTGTATATAGAGTAAAATTTTAAACTTACTGTTCATTTCTGAATTACAAAGTGTCGACAAAACAGTTTAACCAGTTAATAAACCATGACCTTAAAGATAAATGACCAAATATCTGAATCACCATTATAAGCTAGCCCTGTTTTATTAGTGTATCCTGTTTTCTTCATATTTTTAATGTATTTATTATCTACCCCAACTTATGTTACTAAGTTTTCCTCTTTTCCTCCCTCCTCCATAATTTCTCCACTTATTACATGTGAAAATAAGTTTTTCATACTGTGCAGTTTATTTTCTTTTATATTAAGATAATTCCACTTGAGATACTGAGATAGTGATTCTAGGACATGTCTCTGTAGTTGGGTAGTTACAGTGATTTCTTGTATTTATTAAGAGCTAACAAAATCTGTATTCTGTAATGTCCTGTATGTGACAAATTTACAGTTCTGTTCACAATGAACTGTATTTTAAACTTATTTGAACTTTGTAGCTAAAGTGAAAACAGCAAAGCCAGTCGCAGAGTTCTGCTAAAAGATGATTATATGTCACCTGCTGTATGAAATGGATGTAACGCATGATGGGCAGAGATTTAAGTATTCACTGATTAGTTCACTCAGGCATCAGTAACCTATCTGTCCCAGGGGGTCAATAGTAAGCATTGCAGTTATGGTGCTCTCCTGTGATTTAGTGTTGTTCTCACAAGGGACAGAATAAAGACAAATGGTCAAAATGAACAGTAGGTGCCAAGACTTTTAGTCCACACTATGGTCCTATCCTACATTACCCATGATGCAACGCCATAGCATCTTTAATTAGACCCTTCTTGCCTCCTAAATGTCCACTTCTTTCAAATCCCACAGCTTCAGATTTCTGTTTATAAAATGGAATCTCAAGCCAAAGCTGAGAGACCTCAAGTTATTTTTCTCCTTGTAAAGCAGATGTCTCGTTCAAAATAGGTTGAGTGCCAGTGTGAACCATCTCATAATGACCAAATAGATGATAAAGGCACACATAAAATATTCTCTTCTTATGTTATCAGCTGCTCCTACATTGACTCTTTTCCAAACAAGAAAACCAATTAGCTAAAGACAGAGAACTAACTAATTAAACCAACAAACTGATGCTGTATTACTCTCCATCTACACAGGAAGTGGAAGAAGAAGAAGAAGAAGAAAGACCTGAGTGAAATGAAACATCAGCTAATCCATGCCAACTGTGAGAGAGACAGAAGAAAAGAGAGCGGTAGGCATAAAACCAACTATTTGAAGCTTTTGTAGAACAATTTGTCTGTAACATATTTTATATTTTACATTATATATACATATATATTATGTTTTTTTTATATTTAAGAACATATATTGCAAATTTTCCAGGACAAAGTTGAAAATACTCGATGATAAAGGGCAGGAAATTAATACAACAGTTCTCAAAAAAATCACTCAGATACACTTATTTGTCTTTGTGGTTCACAGAATGAACAGGTTAAGTGGTAGTCTGTGTAATTAAAGGTATTCCTGGATAAAAAAAGTATAGACTTATACATTAATATAGGAAGGCTGATTCAGAAATGGACAAACATGCAGAGTGAAGTGAGGAACTGGATCCCCGTCTGTATGCCAGTGTAGAGAACCACTTACCTATGAGGGGTCAGAAATAATCAGAATTACAAACATGTCAACATCTGAATAAATGCATTACCAAATACAAAATATAGAGATGTGTAAAATGCAGAGAAGTCCACTACTACTGTTTAAAATTTAAACGATAAACATTTTACATAGACATGAAATTGATATTGTAGATTAACAGTAACGTCTAACTAAACTGATTTGAATATCTTGAGCTCATTTGAAATTAATTGGAATTCAAATGAAATCTTAAGTTATATTCGTATTAATTGGTAGTCTCTTATGGATGGGGACATTATTGGAAATGTAGATTTAAGAAGAGTTGTCAAAACTCATGTCTTATGTAGAAAACTCCTATATTAGAAAAGTGAGTAAACTTGGCTTGTCACTCAGTTAACTCAGTGCCAATATCTGGGATGCTGTTTCTTCAAGAGGCTAGGTATGAAGCCAAGTTTTCTTGAGATTTATTTTTAAAAATATTAGTAGCTTTGTCAAAATGCACCACTCACAAAGGATTAGTCTAACAGAGCATTTGCAGTAATCAGACTTACCAACTGAATTCATAAACAGTCAGTCATGACGGCCTCATGCTCTCACATCTCTGTTCAGGGTGGTCGAGAACGAGCGGGAAATGTGCAGGAATTACCTGGCATTCCTGACTCTTAGTTCAGCAAACTTTCAAATACAGGCTGTGTATTTACATTTGAAGACATCATGTTGATTTCATGATGTCCCCAGGCTTTTTATCCTCAACTCATCGCCACACTTACCTGGGTATCCTGTCATGAAATTTCATGAAATCCACAAATGTGCATAAATCATGCAAATTGTACATTTTCTCTTTGTAAAAAACACAATATACAGTAAACAGCAGGAGACATCTAGAAACAAATTAAGCAATTTTAAGAATTATCATCTGCCAGCAGCTAGCTTTTGACTTCAAGAGCTACTTGTTATTTGATACTGATTATAACAGTATGATCCACTTGTTGTTAAGTGGTTTTAATGACACCATCCCAGTTACTCTGTTACATACAGGCATGTGAGTATTGACTTTGGATAGTTCTTAGCATATGCATTTTAAAGTTATGTAGAATACTACACTAAAAAACTGAGGAGCAGAAGAGAAATGTCAAATGTCACTTGGCTGCAAGTGATATCCCTGCCTACTTAGAAATAAGAGTTCATTGAAAAGGCATTCACTCTCAGAGAGGCCAGTTCAGAGTTCTCATTACCATCATTGCATCACATATCAACAAAAAAGCCAGTATGTAGTATACTTTTATGAGATGTGTATATATAATTTTACAATGCCAAATGAAATAGATATTAGGATAATACATTCCTACCAGTATCATTCTGGCTATGATGAGATGCAGACTGGAAATCACACATGGTGCAGTCAGCAGATAAACATCTTTGCATCATCCATCAGGTAACAACTTCAGTATATATATTCAATATATATATATATACAGAACAATCCACAGATGTAAACAAAAAATTTGAAGGCCCACTACATTTATTTTAAGAATTTAACTTACCTAAAACGGTGGTGTCGTCTCAACAAAACAAAGAAAAGCACTGCTTTAAATCTCTCTTTTCCTCGCTCCTTTCTTGCCCTTACTAATTTCAATTTCTCTTTCATGCAAGAGTAGATGGTAACACACATACAGACACACACATGCACATGCACACAAACAGAATTCTCAGTGTGGTGCGTAACACCTGCACAGAGATGTCTTATTTATCACCCTCAAGGGAATATACACTGAGCTCAGAAATGTCTTGGCCACCCTGAAGACCTGACAGCGTTTATTGAAAACCGACAGGTGGACTATTATGTGAACAAGCTGTTAAATTGTTTTCATTTTGACAAATCTTTGCAGTTGATTATTGGTTGGTATTTTCTATGACTTAACACAGTAGATGCACTTGAATCATATAAACAAAGCATCCTGTACTAGTAAACTACTTGGGATTTTGTTATATATTATGTTTTTATTTATGAAATTAGAGCAGATAATCTGTCAGTCTCATATGTTCATGTGAGCCTCACAGGTTTATGTAATTGTTATTTTCTATCTTTTAGAGACTCTACCCTGTTTACAGAACAGTTCCTGTTTACAGTGTATTTCTTTTTAAACAAGAGGAAAACATTAAGAATACAATTATTTTTCATTACACATGTTCACCTTATCCACACAGGAACATAGATATACATTGTGTATTAATGATAATATTATAGAAACCATTTTGTTTTTTAGCTTACATTTGGTCTGACTGAAATGTACAAAGCACTGAAATTCATCTGATCATTGCTAGCATCATGTCCCTCAGACACACAGCACTCTGCTAATAACAATAATTAAGAACACTAAATTAATTTATTTTCAAACTACATTAACTGTGAATACAAACAACCACACAGTTACACATACCTCGTTTGGGTGGCGCATTTTTCCAGATACTTAGAGCATAATCATTTGTAGCATAGAGGCCCCTGCAGGAACCAAACAATAATCAGTGCTAACACCATGCACCCATCGAGCATTAAAGAGGAACAGAACTAAAAACAAACCTCTGTAGATCTCTACTTACCACGATATAAAACTAAACTGAACTTGATGAGTTTATGACCTAGTGACAATACTGAGCAGGAATGAGTGCTAAGAAACAGGATGCTGAAACACATGTGACATGAAATTAACCAAAACGTTCAATGCATTTGTCAACAATTGCAATAGTAAGAGCTTGGGTATTTGTGACCTGGAGGCTATATTTGCTTTAAGTCCTAATAAGACTGTAAAGAAAGGCCAGACATATTGAATGTCACCTTTTATTGCAACTGAATCACACCACAAGAGAATACTTTCACAGCCTCCCAGGTGTCATCTTTCTTTGGAGAGAAAGCACAACAGCATAATGGACCATAATGGATCTTAAATTAGCCTCAAGTAAACACTTGGGCCTTTGCTCAAGAGATGTTTGAAACAATGTCACTGCCAAAGGTTTGTCTGATGGTATAACAAACCTGAATGCGTTTGCAGATGGAGACCATAAATAAAAGACTTTCATGTCCATGTTCATAAATATTTTCAGTAACAGCTTAAATTATAATTTTCATTTATATAAAAAAGTCTTATAGTATCTCACAAAATAGTATATATTCTTTATTCCTCCAAGTAGAACCACTGTGCACAAAGCATGACACATGTACAAAATGCAGAGTCAAAACCCACTTGTCAGTTTTTGGATAGGAATGTGAAATTTTGATCTGGGGTTTAATGTAATGTTTGTTTTTGTATTGTGCAGGATAGGGTGACACCAGTTGTGATGATGAGATTGGGAAGCCATCTGATACCATTCTTCTAAGACAAGCTCAGTGACCTAAACAGGAGGGCTGCTCCTGCGTGGTGGCCAGAGATTTCAGTATAAAAGAGGCTCTCCCAGGGTCCACAGAAGTTTTGGACTGACAGGCTGCCAAAGAAGGTGAGTCTTCTCTCTCTCACACTTCAGCTGTGATCTGTGGTTTAAGTTCATTTGTAGTTTTTCTGTTTCTAATTTGAATTTGACTTTTTCAGTATCCACACAGCAACTTGGCATCGCTTGGCAACAAAAAGGTAAATGACTCATGAAACTAGTGACTTGACTCAAAAATAAATGCTTAATCAAATTAAAGATCTATTACTTTATTTGTTACTTATTTGTTTTAACAGCGTCATCATGAGCGTGGACCCGGAGATGGAGTGTTTTGGCAAGGCGGCCATATACCTCCGGAAACCTGAAAGGGAGCGAATAGAGGCTCAGAACACTCCCTTTGATGCCAAGACAGCTTACTTTGTGGCAGAGCCCACTGAAATGTATGTGAAAGGGAAACTAGTGAAGAAGGAAGGTGGTAAAGCCACAGTGGAGATTCAGGGTGGGAAGGTATGTAGATGTCCTGACACAAGTAAAAGTAATGACCACATATGTTCGCCCTTTATTTGGTTATGATGCTTCACACTTTGAGTAATAATAATAATAATAATCTTACGCTGTGTTGGTGCAGACTCTCACTGTAAAGGATGACGACATCTTCCCCATGAACCCTCCAAAGTTCGATAAGATTGAGGACATGGCCATGATGACCCACCTCAGTGAGCCTGCTGTGCTGTATAACCTCAAAGAGCGATATGCAGCATGGATGATCTACGTGAGTTTGAACTAACAAGCACGCTGGTAGATGAAACCTGAGATGACTACAGGCAGATATGTGTCCGTAACAATCCTCTGTGTCTCCACAGACCTACTCAGGGCTGTTCTGCGTCACTGTGAACCCCTACAAGTGGCTCCCAGTGTATGATGCAGTGGTTGTAGGCGGATACAGAGGAAAAAAGAGGATTGAGGCTCCACCCCACATCTTCTCCATCTCTGACAATGCCTATCAGTTCATGCTCCAAGGTATCAATCCTTTTATAAGCCACTATGTTTCTTAATAGAGTTCTAAAAATAAAGACAGCCTTTGAAAATTATACACAGTTTTTGAATATCTTGAACAAAATGGATACAGTGTGAATGATCAAATTTCATTCTCTCAACAGATCGTGAGAATCAGTCAATCCTGATTACGTAAGTCAACACTAAAGAGCGCTGATCTGGGCTGATTTAACTCAGACTGATTGTGACTGTATTGTATTACGTCTGACTTACACTAAGACGTGTCATATAATTTTAGTGGAGAATCCGGTGCAGGAAAGACTGTCAACACCAAACGTGTCATCCAGTACTTTGCGACAATCGCAGTGGCTGGAGGAAAAAAAGTCGAGCCAGTTCCTGGAAAGATGCAGGTAACTCATGAAATATACTGCACATATGTATGAAATTTATGAAAATGAATATAGGCAAATACTAAGACGTGTCATATAATATAATTTTCAGGGGTCGCTGGAAGATCAAATCATTGCAGCCAACCCACTGCTGGAGGCTTATGGAAATGCCAAGACTGTGAGGAATGACAACTCATCCCGCTTTGTAAGTTTTGCTTCACAAAATCTTGCTGCCTTAAAATATATGTCTGTTTTTAAGATGGTCTGCCAGTCCTCTACCCTATTTTTGCTTGTCTTTACACTATTATTTAACTTAAATATAAGGTATACGCACTAGAGGTGTGACTCACTAATATGCCCTCACTGATAACTTCATTCTTCTGTAGGGTAAATTCATCAGAATCCATTTTGGATCAACTGGAAAGCTGGCTTCAGCTGATATTGAAACATGTAAGCATCCAGCCAATCATTATCCAGAAGGTTTAATGAAAGGACGAGCTATAAACTACCTTCTTACCTTGTCTCATTAGATCTGCTGGAGAAGTCTCGAGTGACGTTCCAGCTGTCTGCTGAGAGAAGTTACCACATCTTCTATCAGCTCACAACAGGCCACAAGCCTGAGCTCATAGGTGAGCAATTTAACCATACAATATATTATTTTATAGAATGCTTTACCTGAGTCTGTATAATGAAATACAATGATTATTTTTCAGAGGCTCTCCTCATCACTACCAACCCTTATGACTATCCCATGATCAGTCAGGGTGAAATCACTGTCAAGAGTATCAATGACGTTGAAGAATTCATCGCTACTGATGTGAGTGGACTCAGACTGTAACATTAAAGGGATTAAAATTGTCAACATCATTCTTTAAGCAACTGATGACAGACAATGAACAAATGAACTTTTCTTTGTAATGAAGAACAGATTTGTGTTTTGGATCATTCATTTTGCAGACTGCCATTGACATCCTGGGCTTCACTTCAGAAGAGAAGATAGGCATTTACAAGCTGACTGGAGCTGTGATGCATCATGGCAACATGAAGTTCAAGCAGAAGCAGCGAGAAGAGCAGGCTGAGCCTGATGGCACTGAGGGTAACTAGTGAAGTAATATTCTTAATATCATAATTCAATAACTAATTTACTTTTGACTAATGTACTGATTTTTTTTAATTGCATCCATTTAATCTTAGATGCATTTTTATGCATACAGCGTTGTTTGTATATTTAGTGCTGCTACAGTTGAGAAAGGTTGCATTGTAAAAGTCAGGGTGCATTGGGTTACCCTGGCTGAAGGTCAGGTAGGGAGTCCAGATAACTGGAAGGAGATCAGAGTAGATCTGCTGGTCTTTTGCTTTGAAAGGAGCCAGTTGAGGTGCTTTGGGCATCTGATAAAGATCCCTCCCAGATGCTTCATAGGTAATGTCTTCTGGGCACATCCAACTGGCAGTAAACCCTCGGGCAGACCCAGAACATGCTGTATCCCATCTGGCTTGGAAATGCCACAGGAATCCCTGGGCAGCAGCTGGAGGATTTTGCCATGTCAACAATGTCTGGGCTCCTTTGCTTAACTTGGTGTCCATGTGGCCTTCATACAGCTGAAGCAGCACAGGATGAATGGATGGATTTAGTAAAATATCGAATGACTTATGTCATCACCAACCACCTTTGTAACTTGGTAGCATCATTTAGTAATAGGGGTAATCTTTGTGGTTTCTGTTTTTATCAGAGGCTGATAAAATCGCCTACCTTATGGGCCTGAACTCTGCTGATATGCTGAAGGCATTGTGTTACCCAAGAGTCAAGGTCGGCAATGAGATGGTGGTTAAAGGTCAAACTGTGCCACAGGTAATTTCCATAAAGTCATTAGTCAGTGAACTTAAGCGTATTAATTAATGTGAAAATACCACTTGTCTTGTGTAACCAGAACTCCCAACTCTTTCTCATCTCTTTTTCTTTAGGTGCATAATGCAGTGATGGCTCTCTCCAAGTCTGTCTATGAGAAAATGTTCTTGTGGATGGTCGTCAGAATCAATGAGATGCTGGATACCAAGCAGCCCAGAAACTTTTTCATCGGTGTCTTAGACATTGCTGGGTTTGAAATCTTTGATGTGAGTGAACTACACATAGCACTTGTTTATGCAGAGTGAAACCGTGCAATAAACGTTTGACCCTGTATCTTCTTTCTTATTTCAAGTTCAACAGCTTGGAGCAGCTGTGCATCAACTTCACCAATGAAAAACTGCAACAGTTTTTCAACCACCACATGTTTGTCCTGGAGCAAGAAGAGTACAAGAAAGAGGGAATTGAATGGGAGTTCATTGACTTTGGCATGGATTTGGCTGCCTGCATTGAGCTTATTGAGAAGGTGAGCTACATCCTGTATATTAACAAATACAGAAAACTACTGACTTGAAAGCCGTGTTTTAATCAATCATTTCCTCATGACAGCCAATGGGCATCTTCTCCATCCTTGAAGAGGAGTGCATGTTCCCCAAGGCGACAGACATGACCTTCAAGAGCAAACTGTACGACCAGCATATTGGGAAAAGTGCCCCCTTCCAGAAACCAAAACCCACCAAAGGCAAAGCTGAGGCTCATTTCTCTCTGGTGCACTATGCTGGCACTGTTGACTACAATGTCATTGGCTGGCTGGACAAGAACAAAGACCCCCTAAATGACTCAGCGGTTCAGCTCTACCAGAAGTCTTCGATGAAGCTGTTGGCTTTGCTGTTTGCATCTCATGCCTCTGCAGACGGTAGTGTTTTTTAATATTTAAGGTTGTACACAACATGTAAGATGGAAATGTGCTGTATCGTAGTGATTTCAGTCAGACATCACAAGTACATATAAAAAAAAAAAAATCAATTTACGATAAAACTATCAAATATACAATCAGCAACACAAAAATAAAAATAAAACTGTACATGCTTTTCACAGATGCTAAAGGTGGAAAGAAGGGTGGTGGCAAGAAGAAGGGTGGTTCCTTCCAAACAGTATCTGCTCTCTTCAGGGTAATTCTTATTTTTGTTGTTATAATTTTATTTATTTGTTTTATACTTACAGAATTTACATGGATAATTTTTGTTACCTAAATGTACATTGCTGTAGATGGAGGTGTTGTATTGATTAGGGAGGGGGGACAGAAAGAAGGGAAGGGAGGAGAGGGGAAAACAAAACAAACAAAAACATCTTTCAGTTTTTATATATGTAAGTTCAAAATAATAAATGTTTGTCCATCACCAGGAAAACTTGGGGAAGCTGATGACCAACTTAAGGAGCACTCACCCACATTTTGTGCGCTGTTTAATTCCCAACGAATCAAAAACACCAGGTAGGTCCAGAAAACATCACATCTATGACTAACAAAAGCATCCAAGTCTCATTTCCTCACAGCTTCGTGTATCTCTGTATCCTTGTCACTATTTAAGGTCTTATGGAGAACCACCTGGTCATCCACCAGCTGAGGTGTAACGGTGTGCTGGAAGGTATCAGGATCTGCAGGAAAGGTTTCCCCAGCAGAATCCTCTACGGTGACTTCAAGCAGAGGTACAGTAGCTATTTAAGATCCTGTCAGTCCACATCTGATGATTCTGCTCTCCAGATGATCTGACTCATGTTAAATCATTTCAGATACAAAGTACTGAATGCTAGTGTCATCCCTGAGGGACAGTTCATTGACAACAAGAAGGCCTCAGAGAAACTGCTGGAATCCATAAACGTGGACAAATCACAGTACAGATTTGGCCATACCAAGGTAAATAAACAGAAGTAATTACAGTCATTAAATAGTAAAATCACTGTGCAGCTTGAGAGAGAAAAAATGTTTTAGTTACATTAACCCTATTAATCTATTTATCATCTATCTAGGTGTTCTTCAAAGCAGGTCTGCTGGGAACTCTGGAGGAGATGAGAGATGAGAAACTGGTTGAGCTGGTCACAATGACTCAGGCTCTCTGCAGAGGTTACATCATGAGGAAAGAGTTTGTCAAGATGATGGAAAGGAGGTAGGTTTACGAGTTCACAAACTATTTAGCAAGGACAATAAACTGTGACACGAATTTGACACACATTCGAAACAGATATTAGAAAGTATTTGCTGTATGTATGGGATAAGAGATAAGAGTGTTGGAAATAAAAACAAAATTACATAGAACCTATATTAAGAGACAAAATGTGTCTAACAGCATAGCTCTCTCTAGAGCCTGCCCTCATAGTCAGTCTCTCCTACTATAACATCAAGGACATAGATATTTTAATTCAGTATACAACTCACACTGATTCTTCAGTGTGTCTCTGGGTTTTTTCAGTAGTGGCCCGGTTCTACTTCATGGGGCCGTTGTAACAGTGTTGGATATGAAGTCCAGTGCAGGGATACTATCGAGACTGTGAAGTGAAATGTCTTACTGCTGAAAACTTTTGAACGTTTTCCCTGATACTCTTTCCCAAGACACTGTATGTGGTTTAGATTATGTAGTGCAGGTTTTGTCAGTTGTTAAAGCAGCATATTAATCACACTTCCCATAAATGTAATTGTGAATGCAGTTACTAGAAGACTGTCTTGTTGTTGGAGAGTCTGGCCTGGTATTTGGGGATATGCAGGGTTGATTCAGAGTGGTTGCTCCTGGCTAATATTTCACACTCTTCAGTACAGCCGGTACTGTAGCAGTGCTGGTAGAAGTGTATGTCTTACATCCTAATGAGATCCAGGGAGACTTAGGAGTCTACTTCATTGCGATGCATAGCGTAGGAATGGATGATATTAATAATTTTGGACATGTTTTCTTACTAAAATCTTCAGTTGTTGGACATAAGCTATACTTAGAACTTTGGGTCCATATCTGGGGCCCTTATTGACCAGTACCTCCTCAGCTAAGAGTTGGTCTTCACCCATCTGCCCTGTTGTTTTTAACAAGTGCATCTGTATTCTATAAAACTAAGCAAGAGAAGAAACTTTGTTTCTGTCTTGTTTCCTCAGGGAGGCAATTTACTCTATTCAGTATAACATCCGCTCATTCATGAATGTCAAAACCTGGCCATGGATGAAGCTGTACTTCAGAATAAAGCCTCTGCTGAAGAGTGCAGAGACTGAGAAAGAGATGGCCCAAATGAAAGAGGACTTTGAAAAGACCAAAGAAGAGCTAGCAAAAGCTTTGGCCAAGAAGAAAGAACTAGAGGAGAAGATGGTTTCTCTGCTGCAGGAGAAGAATGACTTGCAGCTACAAATTCAATCGGTATGTTAAAATGGAAAGAGGAAACACTTTGCTACTTCAGCGATCCTGTTTTTTTAAAAATAAACAGTATTTTAATTATATGTTATTGTAAATTTAGGAAGGTGAAAACCTCGCTGATGCTGAGGAAAGGTGCGAAGGGCTCATTAAAGCAAAAATCCAGCTTGAGGCCAAAGTCAAAGAGACATCTGAGAGGCTGGAGGATGAGGAGGAAATCAATGCTGAGCTGACTGCAAAGAAGAGGAAGCTGGAGGACGAGTGCTCTGAGTTGAAGAAAGACATCGATGACTTGGAGCTCACTCTGGCCAAAGTGGAAAAGGAGAAACATGCCACTGAGAACAAGGTGACAGTCATCATTTCAGTTTATTCCACTGTGCACCACTTTAAATATACTTTGATCAAATATTAAATAATTGAATTTATTTGAACTCTCCAGGTTAAAAACCTGGTTGAGGAAATGACTGCTCAAGATGAGGCCATTGTCAAGTTGACCAAAGAGAAGAAAGCCCTCCAAGAGGCCCATCAGCAGACCCTTGATGATCTGCAGGCAGAGGAAGACAAAGTCAACACTCTGACAAAGGCCAAAGCCAAACTGGAGCAGCAAGTGGATGATGTGAGTTTCTTTGTATATTTGTTTGAATGTGCATGAAAAAGCTTCTATATTAAAATGTGCATTTTAGAAGCCAGTTACAACAAAAATGTAGACATTTTGTCATTACACTGCTGTATGTGTGAATGCCTAGATTGAAGGATCCTTGGAGCAAGAGAGGAAGCTCCGTATGGATCTTGAGCGAGCAAAAAGGAAGCTCGAAGGAGATCTGAAACTGGCCCAGGAATCCATAATGGATCTGGAGAATGACAAACAGCAGTCTGAAGAGAAAATAAAGAAGTACGTAAGGATGGGAACTTAATTTATGACTCCCACAATTCCTAAAATGACTGTGTACATTTAACATTTTTCAATATTTTTGTCATTAAAGGAGGGACTTTGAGATGAGTCAACTTCTCAGCAAGATAGAAGATGAGCAATCCATGAGTGTGCAGCTTCATAAGAAAATCAAGGAACTGCAGGTAATGTGTAAATATATGTTTGGACTTTGTGGAGAGAAGTTTTGTCTCAATCAAAAAAATAGATGAAATGGCTGTTTAATTTTTCTGTATTATCAGAAATTATTTTTTTGATAATGTCATTTACAAATTTGATCAGAAACCCAGAAAGCCACATCATACGTACTGTACTCAAAGTAATAGGTATTTGAGGTAAGGGCTTGGCATACAGTAGATTTAAACATTAATTATGTTCTTTTTTGCGTCTCAGGCTCGTATTGAGGAGCTGGAGGAGGAGATTGAGGCTGAGAGGGCTGCTCGGGCCAAAGTGGAGAAGCAGAGGTCTGATCTCTCCAGGGAACTTGAGGAGATCAGCGAGAGGCTCGAGGAAGCCGGTGGAGCGACTGCTGTCCAAATTGAGATGAACAAGAAGCGCGAGGCTGAGTTTCAGAAGCTGCGTCGTGATCTTGAAGAGTCCACGCTGCAGCACGAGGCCACCGCCGCAGCTCTGCGCAAGAAGCAGGCTGACAGTGTGGCAGAGCTGGGAGAACAGATCGATAACCTCCAGAGAGTCAAACAGAAGCTGGAGAAAGAGAAAAGCGAATTCAAGATGGAGATTGATGACCTCACGAGCAACATGGAGTCTATCGCCAAATCAAAAGTAAAATTTACAAATGGTTCTTGTGATTGAAGAGTAATAATTGCAGCATTATGACCATGGTGGACTTCACTGCACATTGTTGATTTATGTCTGTAGGGTAACCTGGAGAAAATGTGCCGTTCTCTTGAGGATCAACTAAGTGAATTAAAGACCAAGAATGAGGAGCATGTGCGTCAGCTAAATGAAATGAATGTTCAAAGATCAAGACTAATGACTGAAAATGGTGAGCGCAAAGAAAAAACCTGCAATGTTTCAGAAAACTCTAGATCACTAACTAAACATGGTGAATAAAATACTTTGCTTGATTCCAATCAGGGGAATTTGGTCGTCAGCTGGAGGAAAAGGAGTCTCTTGTTTCACAGCTCACAAGAGGCAAACAGGCTTTTATTCATCAGATTGAGGAGCTCAAAAGGCACCTTGAGGAGGAAGTCAAGGTACTACATTATGCTCCTGTTGAATGTCGCTACTGTAGCTGATTTATTTCTTAATAATGAGAAATGTATAAATGTGCGTATTCATTTGTATCATGTTATCTTTAGGCCAAGAACGCCCTGGCTCATGCTGTTCAGTCAGCCCGTCATGACTGCGACCTGCTCAGAGAGCAGTATGAGGAGGAGCAGGAGGGCAAGGCTGAGCTGCAGCGCGCCATGTCCAAGGCCAACAGCGAGGTGGCTCAGTGGAGAACCAAATATGAGACTGATGCCATTCAGCGCACTGAGGAGCTAGAGGAGGCAAAGTAATGGACGCTCCTGAAATTACACTGTTTCCACGTGCACTGATTCTGTAATTCATCACAAAACCTGTTTACTGTATGTTTTAACAGGAAGAAGCTTGCCCAGCGTCTTCAGGATGCAGAGGAATCCATCGAGGCTGTGAACGCGAAATGTGCCTCTCTGGAAAAGACAAAACAGAGACTGCACGGTGAAGTGGAGGACCTGATGATCGACGTGGAGAGAGCCAACGCTCTGGCTGCTAACCTTGACAAGAAGCAAAGGAACTTTGACAAGGTTAGATCATTCATAACGAACAGTTTCGACTGGTAAACATGATGTGGCAGAAAACACTAATTTGCTTTTTCTATGTTCAGGTTCTTGCAGAGTGGAAGCAGAAGTATGAGGAGAGCCAGGCAGAGCTGGAGGGAGCTCAGAAGGAGTCTCGTGCTTTAAGTACTGAGATGTTCAAACTGAAAAATTCATATGAAGAAACTCTGGACCACTTGGAGACCTTGAAGAGGGAGAACAAGAACCTGCAACGTAAGAAAAAAAATCAATCATCAATTACTTAAAAAAGATAAATATGGGAAATTAATGTAAGTTAAATTGTTTTGTAGATATTCCAAACATTGTCTGGGCTTCAGTGGAAGGCCTGATCATTGAAGAAAAATTGAAGAAATACTCTAATTAAAACACTAAAATGTGTTTTTTGTGTGTTCTTTTCTAACAGAGGAAATCACTGATTTGACTGAACATATTGCTGAATCAGGAAAGACAATTCATGAACTGGAAAAGGGGAAAAAGGCAGCAGAGAGTGAGAAAGCAGAAATCCAAACTGCCCTAGAGGAGGCAGAGGTATTTAAAATGACATATTTGCAAAGTAAAAACACAGATGAGGAACTAAGGAACTAAGAATCACTGTTTTTTTTCTGAAAATGCTCTCCTTACATTTCATTTTGTAGGCTACCCTGGAGCACGAAGAATCAAAGATCATGCGTATCCAGCTGGAGCTCACCCAGGTGAAAAATGAAGTTGACAGGAAAATTGCAGAGAAGGACGAGGAGATTGAGCAGATCAAGAGGAACAGCCAGAGAGTGATTGAGTCCATGCAGAGCACTCTGGATGCTGAGATCAGGAGCAGGAACGATGCCCTGAGGATCAAGAAGAAGATGGAGGGTGACCTCAATGAGATGGAGATTCAGCTGAGCCACGCCAACCGCCAGGCAGCTGAAGCCCAGAAACAGCTGAGAAACGTTCAAGGACAGCTTAAGGTACCTCCGCTGGACAATCTGTGGCTAAGCATCTTCTCTGCAAAGGCAGCTGAATGTTTTTGCTCATATAGCTATCAATGTTTTACAATTTAGGATGCCCAGCTTCATCTTGATGAAGCCATTAGAAGTCAGGAAGAAATGAAGGAGCAGGTTGCCATGGTGGAGCGCAGGAACAACCTGATGGTGGCCGAGATCGAGGAACTGAGAGTCGCACTGGAGCAGACAGAGAGAAGCCGCAAAGTGGCTGAACAGGAGCTGGTCGATGCCAGCGAGCGTGTGGGATTACTGCACTCTCAGGTATTATGATTTTATTCTACAAGTACTGTTAAAATATTTGATACTTTAATAAATGTAAAGCAAACTGAAAATCCCACTTTGTATCTTTTCTTGTAGAACACAAATCTCATCAACACTAAAAGGAAGCTGGAGGCCGACCTCGTCCAGGTCCAAGGTGAAGTGGAAGATGCTGTTCAGGAAGCGAGAAATGCTGAAGAAAAGGCCAAGAAGGCCATCACTGATGTGAGCTCTGTTTTAGTATTTTAGCATGCACTTACTGCTTCTTTCAAACCCCAGCTGCTCATACAGGAACAAGTTAAGTGCTTGAGACATTCCAGTGCAGCAGCAGTCGTACGCTGGTTTTTATAAAGGACAGCTAAATGAAATTGGTGTCTACTGAAAAACTGAAATGAAGAAAAGAATTATGGATAAAGTAGAATATACAAGGTTTTGTCAGTGTCAGAGAATCATCAGCAATACATTATAGGAGGTTTCTGACTAGACTAAAAGTTACACACAAGTCAAAACAATTTGACATTAAACTTTGTGAACATTATGATCCCTTCATAACCTAAACCTTTTGTTTTGCATTTGGCTTTCAAATTAGACCATTCTTATCCTTCATCGTCCCATTTGCCATTTACCAATTAGGCTGCCATGATGGCTGAAGAGCTGAAGAAGGAGCAGGACACCAGCGCTCATTTGGAGAGAATGAAGAAGAACCTGGAGGTGACCGTGAAGGACCTGCAGCACCGCCTTGATGAAGCTGAGAATCTG
Source organism: Lates calcarifer (assembly GCF_001640805.2). Lineage (NCBI taxonomy): Eukaryota > Metazoa > Chordata > Actinopteri > Centropomidae > Lates > Lates calcarifer. Next base: position 23,837,163 of record NC_066844.1, on the reverse strand, counting down.
GCTCTGAAGGGCGGCAAGAAGCAGCTCCAGAAACTGGAGGCCAGGGTATGTCTGCTACATAAAAACTTTTGTTGTTTTGTTTTGGCTCTGTATCCCTGTACCCTAATGAACTGAAGTTAAAATGATGATTTCCAGTTTTAATTTTAGGGTCTTTACATCGACCTCTGATAAAGGATATATAAATGTAACCCTTTTTATACATACCCACTAAGGTATGAGTCTATGTATGGATGTGAACATCCCCAAAAACTGATTATCATTTGTTTTTACTGGACTATTTTCTGCTGTAAAAAATCTTTTCTTTTACTCAAGAACCCCAAGAGTTGCATTATATGACTTTCCTGTTTGAATTCTGCTGAAATCTGGACTTGTTGTCGTCAAGGTTCGAGAGCTGGAGGCTGAAGTCGAGGCTGAGCAGAGGCGTGGAGCTGAAGCTGTGAAAGGCGTCCGTAAATATGAACGCAGAGTGAAGGAACTGACTTACCAGGTACAGAGAACCAAAACACAAATCTTATTATCATTATTATCAGTTAACATTTATCTCTGAAGTTCTAAAATTTGTTCTTCTGAGGACAAACTGGATGTAAATAGCATTTCAAACCCCTAGAGGGCATGAATCACCATTTTATGTGAAGCAACAGTGCTTGACTTACTGAGGTGATATACAGTCGACCACAGCTATAAATACATGCATTCCCTACTGCAAATACGTGCAGCTATGCACTCATATTAGCATGCCACACGTGTGACATTTATAGAGATGTTTAACAGATTTTCACTATGAAAAACTGGACAGAGGAGGAACTCTTGAATGTACACCCACTGATAACTTGACTGACAGAGATGACAGTGTTTGTGCAGCACTGAAGGAGCCCCTCTTAAGACAGAGAGAGTATGCTAATTTCTCTGCTGCTTTTCATTAAGTCATATCTTCAATATGAGGAGCCTGTGTGGTCGTGTCACTGTCAGTCTTTCTGAAAAGCTGTCACTGTGAAAGGTGCATATAAGAATGTGCTGTGTGCTCTCGAGTGGTTTTAAAAACATTCGTCAAACAAGAGGGGATGATGGAGCTCCCTGTAGTTTTAGTCTCAATCAGACTATACTGTGTGCCGCCTCCAGACTGAGGAGGACAAGAAGAACATCGCCCGACTTCAGGATCTGGTGGACAAGCTGCAGCTCAAAGTGAAATCCTACAAGAGGCAGTCCGAGGAAGCTGTGAGTGTGAAATATTCGACACATGCAACACAAATAGGTGTTAGACCACTAACACCTTTAACTTGTGTGTAACACTATAGGACTGATAGCTCAATGCAGCCTGATTTCACAAGTGTGTGTTTTTTATTTCATACAACTGGCAAGATGGTTTTAAGATATCACAATACTTTAACTTTCTGCTTTCCAGGAGGAGCAGGCCAACACTCACCTGTCCAGGTACAGGAAGGTTCAGCATGAGATGGAGGAGGCTCAGGAGCGTGCCGACATCGCAGAGTCTCAGGTCAACAAGCTGAGAGCCAAGAGCCGTGAAATCGTCAGGGTATGTTGATTTTTAATTCTATTCATTCAGTTGTGATTACACTTTATGGTGTAATAATAAAACTCCAGTATCTGTTTGCATTATTTTGACAGTGTCCTTAACCACTGACTTCTGACTGTCTCTTTGTATTTATTTAAAGGTAAAGGAGGCTGAAGAATGAGCATCAGTCTAGACGAGACACAGCACAAGAAATCATACAATATGATTTTTTTTGTCAAGCATGTAACACAAAATAAACCTACAAGTAGTTAATTGCCTTTTTTTCTTTTCTTTTTTTGCTGTTAAACTTTTTTTTTTCACTTAATTCTCAATTCAAATGATTTTTATAGTCAGGAGGCCTAACACAAACACAGTTCAAATGCAATGTCTCAACTATGGTGACTATAAATATATATAATTTACAGCAACTGCACACGGAGATACCGGAGGCCTTTATGTACTCCTTCACAAAATGAAGTACCTCCAAAAGCAATAATCAAACAAATCATAAGAACATAAATATAAAAACTAATATTAGCACTGGACTTTCACTTGACTGGTGCATTTTGTGTCTAAGTGTGGGGGCAGCGCAGCCTCATCGTTCAAAATAACGCGGTGGTCAACTGTCGCTTCTTGTCTCATAAAAGTCACACAGGTTACGATAACTGCAAATCTTCACCATGTGGTGATAATGTTCCTGACGCTCTGGTGACCTTACAGTTTTTCTATGTGCTTCAACACATATGTTTCACTGTGTCAAGTTGGGTGTCTTGTGATAAATAGGTCTATAAGTAAACCACAGCACACACGGTCGCTTCTGTTTGTGCTCCAGCAGAAGCAGTGTGTAGGTTACTATACTGCAGGTTATTTATTATTCACCAGTTTATTGGTGATTTATCTTTTTAGAATATGCAAGAAGATGCAAGTAAATATAAAGAAATACAGCATATTGACAGCATGAGGTAACAATACAGTCTAGTTGAAAAAAAAGTACTGTATTAAAATGTATTTTAATATGTTTAGTTCCCCATGTGACAAAGTATCTTGATTTGTTAGGGAAAGAATTAAAGAATTCCTGAATCTGCCCCTTTAATCATATCCACACCTAATGCTCTTCCCTGGACCATGCCCCATCCCTCCAGCAAGTTTGGTGCAAATCTGTTGATTACATTATGTAATCCTGCTGACAAACAAACAAACAAACAAACAGATATGGGTAAACGCATAACCTCCTTAGCGGCGGCAATTAACCAGAAACAATCTTTGCAGTCTGGTTATTTTTGTCTCTCAAAGAAATTTCCAGAAAATGACCCAGAATTAAGTTCATATCACTGACCCTTGAAAACACTGGTATAAAACTGAAAGTAGAGTCAGTAGAGCTTTTTCTTGATTTACTTGTTTGTATTTTCCCTTTAAAACTGGGCTCACATAGTAGAGTTGTGATGAGTAACAGTGCCCTTTTGTCAAACTGGAGAATAAGACTGCCAAGGAAGTGGGTGTTTTATATCAAAGGTTGTTCCACATTAAGACCTGGGGCTGTGACACATGGCTGAGCTCTGAGAACATTGCTGAGGAGACAGCTATATTTGTATTTCTTCCAAATAAGCACACCCAGGAGCATAAGAGATCAAGTATCACATTTTTATTGAATATATAGGCCTCTTTTGTAGGGTGTAAAGTCCTCAGTATTTAGCTCCTAATGCCCTCTTCCCTTCTTTGACTTCTTCAGTGTCATCTTTCAACAAGGAAAGAATGCAAACTACCACACCTCATATAACATGATCCCCCTCTTGTCGCGTATAGGGAACAAACACTTGACTTAAGGGAAGGTCAAGCTACAAGCCTGGCCTTGTCTTCAGTTCATCTGTCAGGACACAGCACAACAAGACCATTTAAAGAAAGGGTTTAAAAATACATCAGCACCCTCGAGACAACGCAAGTGCCCGTCTAGAAAAACCTGGAGACACAAATCTAGTCACCTGTTCGCTGCAGATTCCTCATCAGACAATAGAGCTGTAACTGACAGTTATGGAGTTTACTGTCACACCAACAAAATAAACAAGGACACTTAAAAGAGCACAATGTATAGGGCTTCATATGCTGCACACAAAGTCACGTAGCACTAGAATAGGCGATGTAGTAGGGTCAAAAACATCAAACAGCTGACTTGTCAACAGCAGTGGTGCGCCCTTAAAATGAAGCTGTCTTTGTTTTTAAACCTTTGACATTGAGCGGCACAAAGGGGAGACAAGCGTGTCAACGTCTGAGCCCCCTCCACTGACCGGTCACACTGTCAGAAATGCAGAGATGTAACCTGATATGCTGAAAAATACCAAGGGTGAAAGTGAAAAGAAGAAAAAAAAATGTATTGGAAAGGAATTAAGGTGTAAAGTAATTTGGGGTTGAGGAAAAAGGGATTTTTGGGAAATAGTTGAAAAATACAGGTTTAAACAAATAAATATTAGAATGAAAATGTAAAGGAGACAGACAGAGCGGTAAACTGAGACCAGAAAACCAATGTTTTAACGTTTGGTGTCACTGTTTCTATTGAGCTGAACCTGATGGGGAAGTCATTAGTTTTACAGATGACCTGCTGATGTCACAGTAACTCAAAAAAATAAAAAAACTATATCAGTTTTCAGATGCTGTTTATATCACTAATGTGTGTAAACACCGGTGTAAAACGGGCTGTGTTGTAAATTAAAACCGCTTCAGAAACGTATTAGGATTTTTCGTATTAGGAACTCAAATACTTGGAACCAACTGGAAATGAATGAATACAGTCAGAAAATATACTAATTAAGTTTTAGAGATGCCCTTTTTGCAATATCTGAATAACTGTCTGCTGTGGTCCTGGTGGTTCAAAGTATCAGATTTCAGAGGTAATCCCTAGAGAGCAGAAGCCCTTTCACCTCAGCTGGACCCAGCCAGACAACCCTGTTAGATGGACATGTCTGTCATCAGTCTGAGTGCCAGGATTATCACACCTTCATACACACCAACAAAAATCAAACATCTGCACCAGTGGGTCACTTTATAAGAGTGGTGTGAGCTTTTAGGGCCAGTTGTGGGTCAAAAATTGTGAAACTGATCCTCAGACTGTGTTAGAGCCTGTCAGTAGGGAATCAATGGAAACTTGATGCTGGTTCCCGCGAGACGGCTCATAAGAAGTCATGTACACAAATGTCAGAGAGTATAAACATGGCATGCTAACCTTTTACTTACACTCTACTGTATGAGCAGGTCATTGATGGTTTTTTCTTTACCATTATTACTGTCATACACACATATATTTTTAATTATCTGGAATAGCCACTAAAAGTAAGTTTATTTAGATTTATTTAAAATTACTGTGTTGACACTGAGAGATGCTTTAACGAGAGCACAAAATTAGATCATAGTCTTCACAGGTCTGCTTCCATCACATGACCCAATCATAACAAAGAGCACAGGCTGACTTCACTTCTCAGACACCATGTGGTCCAAGTTCAAGTTTATTTTCATTGTACAGTTTAATGCAAAGAAAGTTAAAAATGCTTTACAGGGTAATAACACACTTAAACAAAATGAGCAAAGAAAGAAGGAAAAGATGAGAAAAACACAAGCACTAAAAATAGCAGAGACGTAAATGAATAAATAGGAAGAGAACTGATTAAAATACCAATTAATGACTCAGACTTTAGATGTGTTAGGAAGTAAAATAGACAAAGGCAGAGGGAGGAACCCTGAAATCATCACCTATCTGTTCCTTTATGCAGTTTAATCAGGCCAATACGGCTGTGGAGCCTAAATTATTCCACAGTAATTGCTGAAATTCTCGAGGATAATATGTCATTAGTCTAAAAACAGGACTGCTGTTCTTAGACCAATTAAAATACCTGGTCAAATCAGTTCTGGTCCCAAAGAGGAAAAACATTTTTGAAAGTATGGCAGAGGAAAGAAAAGATGTAAAACTTCTCAGATGAATGGGTAACACTTTACTCTGAGTCTCCCTGTTAAACATTTATAAAGAATATATGAGCATTCAGTGAATGTTTTTCAGACATTATGACATTCTTGAGTGGTTATTGATGTGCAGTGTTGTCATCTGAAGACTCTGTGTTTTAATGTGTTGTCATTAATTATCTGTTTAAAACTCAGCTGCCACAGAACATCAGAATTAATTTAATTAAACCCATACAACAGTCCTGATCATGAATGTAAAGTGGGGGGACTTGATGTTACATATTGCTGACAGTTGTAATGATATATAGCACACAGGGTTGTTATTTGCCCCATGTTATTTAATTGTAACTCCGTGTGTGCATCAGTGATGTTATGACAGTTGTAATTTCATCACATTAACTCGACCACAGGCTCCAAGATCCTCATCCACAGCTGTTATAAAGAGATAATTACACACTTTGACAGGCATTATTATTATTATTATTTCACACTGCAGTTTTTATATCAAAATACAACATTTTTACTCAAGTTTTTTTTTAATGAAATTGGAAGTCATACAAAATGCAATAAAATATAGATACAGTTCAATAAACAATATTTTCTTAACAATTGCATGTACATATAAATTCAGCATTACAAATGATTAATACAATTCAAAAATACAGTTAATAGAACAATAAATATGAATAATAACTGAGTAAAAACACAGTATTTTGAATGAAATTATATTTTTATTTGTAGTATAGGAAGGTGTGTCGACACAGTGCTCTGTGATGGACTTTGGTATCCAGAGAACATCAAAGCAAATGCCAGAGTTTTTTTCTCAGGATGCATACTGTATGTCACATTTTACCGGATATGTAATTATCCTCCAGAGGCAGGAAATTAAAAGGGCTATAAATATGAATATTGTTCTACTTTCTATTGTCCTTCCTACCCTGCAGAACAAATCCAATTAAGTTTGGGATTTCATAAAACACAGACCTCAGCAAGTGTTTCTGCTATCATGAGGTATCATCATTCTCACAGGGTCTTAGATTAGCAACTGTTAGGCCCAATTCTGCTCCTTTGTCACAGGAAAGACTTGCAAGGCTTCTGCAACAGAATACCAGTGTCATATGAGAGCTTCTCCACGGCTAAACTAAGATCCTCTGCAGTGCCAAGGTGTATTAACGAGCTTATCACAAAGACCAAAACAATGTCTGAACTTCAGTAACTGATACGGCTGCCAGAACAATATTTACACAAGGTTAAAAAATGCTGCATTGTAAGTGTCTTAATCTATTTATACTCTTTTGTAGTCTGCAATCCATTTTAACAGTGGCTGGTAAAATGGTTAACAATAAGACAAGTGTGCTTTGTCGCCATACACTGCAGCCCGTAATAAAACAAATAAATCATTATGACACTATGAATGACTGGGGAAAACATCACATCAATACTCTGATTATGTTTGTTTTGGTTTATAAAGCTGATTTAATCCAGTGATGACAGCATTAAGAAGCTTCTGCTATTTTACAGTGTAATTAACCATAATAATTTCTATCATTCATTTGTAATATTTTCCATTTAAATTCTTGTCATTCTCTAAAATCCGAATCAGTAAACGAAGTGAGTCTGAGAGTAAAAGTGACCGAAGCTTAATCTGTTGAACGGTGACAGACAAAAATTAGAGGCAAAAATACTCGAGCAAAGAGTGTAACACTGCATGACCAAATAAAGCAAGTCATTTCTGCTGAGTGCACACTGATATCTCTATATAAGAAGGAGGGCTGGACGCTCCCAAGGACTGACAGACGACCAGTCAAGGTGAGTGAGTTACAGTCTTTTATTAGCAGGAGGAAAGCCAGCAGCTTAATGAACAATGCGGGGCATGATCACTCATTGCCAGATACTGCAAAGTGAATACAGAACTTCTGTGTTTATGCCCGAACTTCAGTGTACTGTAAGTTTATTTTCTTTATGTGAAACGCCTTAATTACAGTTATTAATTTAAACTATTTGTCTTTCTTTCTTCAGGACCTCAGTGAACCATCATCATCATCATCTGTTCTTGTAGGGGGAGGGAAAAAGGTATGTTATTTCTTTTGTCACTTTCATTTAGTCTAAAGACATTTTAATCAATAGTTTAGTATATATGTGAAAAGTCTTATTTACTAATCCTTATCTTGTTTGTAACAATTAACAATTATGTAAATGTAACATCATTAATTATGTTTATATCCTTAAATATTCAAAGTTCCTCTTTCTGTTTTTTAATGTAAATGTGTTTTTCTTATCATTAGCATTTAAGAAGCTATTGCATCAACAAAGAGTTAATAGAAAATGTAACTATCATGTAAAGTGTGGATGTAGCTTTTGTGTCCAATTTTTTAATACAGTTGGCATAAGAGATGCATAACTAAAATAAAGCCTTGACAATCTGTCTTTGTTCTTTGACCGTAACATTCATCACAACATTAACAGCATTTCTTCAGTAGTAAGTTGTGCACATGTCAAGCAGTGTTGAAATAAGGACTGAAAAAACTTAGCATTGTCTTATCTTTACTTACTTTGCAGTAAAGGATCACCATGAGCGGGGACTCAGAAATGGAGTGTTTTGGCGCGGCAGCCATTTACCTCCGGAAGCCAGAAAGAGAGAGAATTGAAGCTCAGAACACTCCCTTTGATGCTAAGACAGCTTACTTTGTGAGTGAGGCCAGCGAGATGTACCTCAAGGGGAAACTCATCAAGAGAGAGGGTGGTAAAGCCACTGTGGAGACTCTCTGTGGAAAGGTGAGAGTGATGGCACTAGAGAAAAAATGTTACACAGTTTTGGCAAATGAAAACTGAGCTGGTGTTCACTTTTAATTTCAAAGTGAAAACTGCTATACTCACAATATACATCTGCACTGTTCCTAATGTGGTTTCATACGATGAATTCAAGACTGTCTCTGTAAAGTAAGTCGATATAACAATGCATAAATTCCATGCATGTGTTCCGGGCTTACCACCGCTGATCAGCTTGTAAAGGGAAAGGAAAACAGATTTTAAGCTGAATGTAGTTCTAGACATATCTGTTTTTGCTGGTTTGTATTAAATTTTAACTCTGGACTCTACAAACATAACATAAGGATTAGGATCATCTCAGTCTGTCCACTGTTAGAAATTAAGTCCTGTGTCTTCTTTGTCTCTGCAATAGACTCTTACCGTAAAAGAAGATGAAGTCTTCCCCATGAACCCTCCAAAGTTCGATAAGATTGAGGACATGGCCATGATGACCCACCTCAGTGAGCCTGCTGTGCTGTATAACCTCAAAGAGCGATATGCAGCATGGATGATCTACGTGAGTTTGAACTAACAAGCACGCTGGTAGATGAAACCTGAGATGACTACAGGCAGATATGTGTCCGTAACAATCCTCTGTGTCTCCACAGACCTACTCAGGGCTGTTCTGCGTCACTGTGAACCCCTACAAGTGGCTCCCAGTGTATGATGCAGTGGTTGTAGCTGGATACAGAGGAAAAAAGAGGATTGAGGCTCCACCTCACATCTTCTCCATCTCTGACAATGCCTATCAGTTCATGCTCCAAGGTATCAATCCTTTTATAAGCCACTATGTTTCTTAATAGAAAAAAGCGAAGACAGCCTTTGAAAATTATACACAGTTTTTAATATCTTGAACAAAATGGATACAGTGTGAATGATCAAATTTCATTCTCTCAACAGATCGTGAGAATCAGTCAATCCTGATTACGTAAGTTTTGCAAATGTTCCCCCCAAATCAATGAAAGCATAATGCAATTACATGTTAAAAAAAGAGTCAGTACTCTATCATTTTTTACATAATCAAAATACAGTATACATAATATTAACTGGACAGCATGTACTGCTGCTCTTAACAGGAGTTTCTTTCATGATTTGTTTAGTTAATCTAAAACAAGATGGTTGTGGAGCTAACTGAACTGTTTTTATGCTTGAAGTGGAGAATCCGGTGCAGGAAAGACTGTCAACACCAAACGTGTCATCCAGTACTTTGCGACAATCGCAGTGGCTGGAGGAAAAAAAACTGACCCAGTTCCTGGAAAAATGCAGGTAAATGATCACCACTGTTCTCAATGAGAAAGCTGACATTGACATATTGAATATAATCTTGGACCCTCAGGTATGAAGCATTGATTCATATTTTTTCCTGCCTTGTTTTCTGAATGAAGGGGTCGCTGGAGGATCAAATCATTGCAGCCAACCCACTGCTGGAGGCCTATGGTAATGCCAAGACTGTGAGGAATGACAACTCATCCCGCTTTGTAAGTGTTTGTTAACCCGAGTCTTTTTACAGTTTTTTAGAGAAATACTGTAATTCTAATTCACAGCCTTCTTTTGAATAGGGTAAATTTATCAGAATCCATTTCGGAACAACTGGGAAGCTGGCCTCAGCCGACATTGAAACATGTAAGGCACAGCAGGTGAACCTCAGTTTGTTCTTGTACTTTCTGTTCATTGAACAGAACTGACTGGTATCTAACTGTGTGATCAACAGATCTGCTGGAGAAGTCTCGAGTGACGTTCCAGCTGTCCGCTGAGAGGAGCTACCACATCTTCTATCAGCTCATGACAGGCCACAAACCTGAGCTCATAGGTGTGAGATTAGTGAATGATGTCAGTTATTCTGAATCAAGTTGATATGTATCCTGTTGTATTCATGTGTGTTTCTCTCCCTTTCTTCAGAGGCTCTGCTGATCACCAAAAACCCATATGACTATCCCATGATCAGTCAGGGTGAAATCACTGTCAAGAGTATCAATGACATTGAAGAATTCATCGCTACAGATGTAAGGACAAATTTTTGGTCAAGGGGGAAAATATGTTAGAAATCCACCTCAGTGTATTTTAAAAATTAAGTGTCTTTACCTGGACACTCCAGTTGTGTTAGTCTAAACAAAACTTTGCAAGGAACTCTTGAAATTAAGTCTAAAAATTTAGACCATTGTAGAGATTATAGAATAGAGCTAATAATATGTCTCCATTTTGATTTGACCAAGACAGTGCTGCTTATTGCTTTTAATCTAAAGAAACTGTTTTACAAGTGTGTGATAGATACCAAAGAGTCAGAGGGTAGCAACAACTGTTTACTTCCAAATATAATGTAAGCGTGTTTTAAAACTTCTCTTTTTTCACAGACTGCTATTGACATCCTGGGCTTCAACTCAGAAGAGAAGGCCAGCATGTACAAGCTGACTGGAGCTGTAATGCATCATGGAAACATGAAATTCAAGCAGAAGCAGCGAGAAGAGCAGGCTGAGCCTGATGGCACTGAGGGTATGAAACTCACACGCCATGAGCTTTAATGTATTAGCACAGGTTCTGACTTGTGATTTAGAGGACCACTGATGACTTCATCCTATTAATATGGGTTTAAAGATCACTATTTGTGCTTGCTTCTTTAGTGGCAGATAAAATCGCCTACCTCATGGGTCTGAACTCTGCTGATTTGCTCAAAGCTCTATGCTACCCCAGAGTGAAGGTCGGGAACGAGTTTGTGACCAAAGGTCAAACTGTCCCTCAGGTAAAGGAGAGAAAAAACACAAAAAACTAATTGATACATACTTAAGACCATTTTCTGTTTTTACATATCAAGACAATTGTACATGTTGACAATATTTTCCTATCTAAAGGTTTACAAAGGCTCTTTAGTCTGTTTTAACCACCAGACTGTCTGATATATTTCTTAATGTTGTACTATTCATCTCTAAAATCAGGTCAACAATGCCGTCATGGCTCTCTCTAAGTCTGTCTATGAGAAAATGTTCTTGTGGATGGTCGTCAGAATCAATGAGATGCTGGATACCAAGCAGCCCAGAAGCTTTTTCATCGGTGTCCTGGATATTGCTGGGTTTGAAATCTTTGATGTGAGTATGTTTGGCCGATACTACATAACTTCATATAGCTTCATTAAAACAATCTTGAAGTTTTCATTTCAAAATCAGGGTTCTTTAAAGCTAATAGCATGAATAATTTCATATTTAGTTACTGTTACTTAAAGCCCTTGCTTACATTGGATATTTTAATTTGTTTAGTTCAACAGCTTGGAGCAGCTGTGCATCAACTTCACCAATGAAAAACTGCAACAGTTTTTCAACCACCACATGTTTGTCCTGGAGCAAGAAGAGTACAAGAAAGAGGGAATTGAATGGGAGTTCATTGACTTTGGCATGGATTTGGCTGCCTGCATTGAACTTATTGAGAAGGTGAGCTACATCCTGTATATTAACAAATACAGAAAACTACTGACTTGAAAGCCTTGTTTTAACAATCATTTCCTCATGACAGCCAATGGGCATCTTCTCCATCCTTGAAGAGGAGTGCATGTTCCCCAAGGCGACAGACATGACCTTCAAGAACAAACTGTACGACCAGCATCTTGGTAAAAGCAAGTCCTTTGAAAAACCCAAGCCTGCCAAAGGCAAAGCTGAGGCTCATTTCTCTCTGGTGCACTATGCTGGCACTGTTGATTACAACATCGTTGGCTGGCTGGACAAGAACAAAGACCCCCTAAACGACTCAGTGGTTCAGCTCTACCAGAAGTCTTCAGTCAAACTGCTGGCCTTCCTGTATGCATCCCATGCCTCAGCAGAAGGTACATGCTGTTACTTGTCTCTACATTATGACATATTAACATTGAAAACTCATCACTTCTGTCGGGTTAAATCATTTCAATGTAATTGTTGTTCCACTGACAGCTGAGGGTGGCGGTGGCAAGAAAGGTGGCAAGAAGAAGGGTGGTTCCTTCCAGACTGTGTCTGCTTTGTTCAGGGTAAGATGTGAAAGAATGACTTGCGTACATCTTTGCATGTGTCTAATTTAGTGCATTTTGTATTAATGTCTTAATGTCCTTTAAATTCTTCAGGAGAACTTAGGCAAGCTGATGACCAATTTGAGAAGCACACATCCTCATTTTGTGCGCTGCCTGATTCCCAATGAATCAAAGACTCCAGGTATTTAACAGGAGGACAATGTGCCACTCAAAGTAAATATATTATGTGCTTTGACTGTTGTCACTGTACCACTGTCTTTTAACAAATGATTTTATGTAACAATACATCATAGGTCTTATGGAGAACCACCTGGTCATCCACCAGCTGAGGTGTAACGGTGTGCTGGAAGGTATCAGGATCTGCAGGAAAGGTTTCCCCAGCAGAATCCTCTACGGTGACTTCAAGCAGAGGTAGCAGAAATATCTTTGCAGGCGCTGAAAAGTGTTAATCTTCAAACTAGGGTTTTCTAACTGAATAAAATCTTTACGGTAGATACAAAGTATTGAATGCCAGTGTGATCCCCGAGGGACAGTTCATTGACAACAAGAAGGCTTCAGAGAAACTCTTGGGCTCTATTGATGTTGACCACACTCAGTACAGGTTTGGGCACACCAAGGTAAAGTAAAAAACACTCTTCTGGAAATGGTTATTTACAAAGAGGTATGAGATCAGCTATGATCAGTAGTTAATAAGTTAAATTATTGTTGACTCTCAGGTGTTCTTCAAAGCTGGTCTGCTGGGAACTCTTGAGGAGATGAGAGATGAGAAACTGGCTGAGCTGGTCACAATGACTCAGGCTCTCTGCAGAGGTTACATCATGAGGAAAGAGTTTGTCAAGATGATGGAAAGGAGGTAGTGTGTCTCTTTGTTATCAGTGTTAATAAGTTTTTACAAGCTTTACTTGTACACAAATTATATCTAACTCATTTTTCTACATTTTCATTAGAGAGGCCATTTTCTCTATTCAGTACAACATCCGCTCATTCATGAATGTCAAAACCTGGCCATGGATGAAGCTGTACTTTAAGATTAAGCCTCTGCTGAAGAGTGCAGAGACTGAGAAAGAGATGGCCCAAATGAAAGAGGACTTTGAAAAGACCAAAGAAGACCTATCAAAAGCTTTGGCCAAGAAGAAAGAACTGGAGGAGAAGATGGTTTCTCTGCTGCAGGAGAAGAATGATCTTTTGTTGCAAGTGCAGTCTGTAAGTTGGATCACTGCGCTAAGTCTGTGTTTCTACTTAATATCCTACATCAGTTTACTGATTTGATGGCATGAACTTGCTTGCTTTGACTTTTAGGAAGGTGAAAACCTCGCTGATGCTGAGGAAAGGTGTGAGGGGCTCATTAAAGCAAAAATCCAGCTTGAGGCCAAAGTCAAAGAGACGGCTGAGAGGCTGGAGGATGAGGAGGAAATCAATGCTGAGCTGACTGCAAAGAAGAGGAAGCTGGAGGACGAGTGCTCCGAGTTGAAGAAAGACATCGATGACTTGGAGCTCACTCTGGCCAAAGTGGAAAAGGAGAAACATGCCACTGAGAACAAGGTGACAATGTTGTTGTCTTGTAAGAAGATTTTTTTCACCTCTTTGTGGATAAAAACCTTTTGTTAATTCAGATTTATGTAACATTTTGTAGGTCAAAAACCTTACAGAGGAAATGGCTTCTCAAGATGAGACCATTGCCAAGTTGTCCAAAGAGAAGAAAGCCCTCCAAGAGGCCCATCAGCAGACCCTTGATGATCTGCAGGCAGAGGAAGACAAAGTCAACACTCTGACAAAGGCCAAGACCAAGCTGGAGCAGCAAGTGGATGATGTGAGTAATCCACATTTGAAAGCAAATGTTGAACATACCAATCCAATATTCATTTTGATCTTATGAAACACCTTTTTCCTCAATAGCTTGAAGGTTCCCTGGAGCAAGAAAAGAAGCTCCGTATGGATCTTGAGCGAGCGAAAAGGAAGCTCGAAGGAGATCTGAAACTGGCCCAGGAATCCATAATGGATCTGGAGAATGACAAACAGCAGTCTGAAGAGAAAATAAAGAAGTAAGAACAAGATTTGATCCATCCACTAACCATAAAAATTCTACTAAAGGTTCTACTAAAACACACCTTTAATAATTATTTTCTTCCCCCTCCAGGAAGGACTTTGAGATAAGCCAGCTCCTGGGTAAGATTGAGGATGAGCAGTCTCTTGGAATCCAGCTACAGAAAAAGATAAAGGAACTCCAGGTATGTTTTTGAACCAGTGTCAGTTAAAAGCAAGAGAACATTAAAATTGAATGATTTTCACTTAAACCTTGTGTTTTTCAGGCTCGTATTGAGGAGCTGGAGGAGGAGATTGAAGCTGAGAGGGCTGCTCGGGCCAAAGTGGAGAAGCAGAGGTCTGATCTCTCCAGGGAACTTGAGGAGATCAGCGAGAGGCTCGAGGAAGCCGGCGGTGCAACAGCAGCTCAGATTGAGATGAATAAGAAGCGCGAGGCCGAGTTTCAGAAGCTGCGTCGTGATCTCGAAGAGTCCACGCTGCAGCACGAGGCCACCGCCGCAGCTCTGCGCAAGAAGCAGGCTGACAGTGTGGCAGAGCTGGGAGAACAGATCGATAACCTCCAGAGAGTCAAACAGAAGCTGGAGAAAGAGAAAAGTGAATTCAGGATGGAGATTGATGACCTCAGCAGCAATATGGAGTCAATCGCCAAATCAAAGGTGAGAGTGCTGCAACTCCACACAGGAAGCAAAAAATAATGGTGAATAACTTTATACTAATGCATGTTTTCTTTTATCAGGCAAACCTTGAAAAGTTGTGCAGGACATTAGAGGATCAGCTGAGTGAGCTTAAATCTAAGAATGATGAGAATGTCCGTCAGCTAAACGACTTCGGTGCACAAAAAGCAAGACTTCAAACTGAAAATGGTACGAATCTCACTTTATGGGATCTTTTTTAGGTTCTTCATCACTTGTTGCAGGAGTGTAAAATGTGTGTAAAATGAAGCTGTGTCCTGAGGATTCCTAAATCAAACCTTAACTTACCTTCCATTATTTGTTCCCTTTTTTTAACAAGCCTAATTCATTCCTACCTAAATTTTAAGGTTTTGTTTCACATTTCCCAGTATGTATATAATAATTCTGCCTTTCCTCAGTATTATTTTCTGACATTATTTTGTAATTTTGCTCTGATGAATATTAAGTCGATGTCTTTGATTAGGTGAAATTGTGCGTCAGCTGGAGGAGAAAGAAGCTCTTGTTTCTCAGCTGACAAGAGGCAAACAGGCTTATACCCAGCAGATTGAGGAGCTGAAGAGGCACATAGAGGAGGAAGTTAAGGTAACAGTCTATGAAGATGATTACAGAGGAAACGGTTGCCAGGAGATTGGTATCAAATACTGATCAGGTTCTCATTTGGATTATAGGCCAAGAACGCCCTGGCTCATGCTGTTCAGTCAGCCCGTCATGACTGCGACCTGCTCAGAGAGCAGTATGAGGAGGAGCAGGAGGCCAAGGCTGAGCTGCAGCGCGCCATGTCCAAGGCCAACAGCGAGGTGGCTCAGTGGAGAACCAAATACGAGACTGATGCCATTCAGCGCACTGAGGAGCTAGAGGAGGCAAAGTAATGGACGCTCCTGAAATTAAACTGTTTCCACGTACACTGATTCTGTAATTCATCACAAAACCTGTTTACTGTATGTTTTAACAGGAAGAAGCTTGCCCAGCGTCTTCAGGATGCAGAGGAATCCATCGAGGCTGTGAACGCAAAATGTGCCTCTCTGGAAAAGACAAAACAGAGACTGCAGGGTGAAGTGGAGGACCTGATGATCGACGTGGAGAGAGCCAACGCTCTGGCTGCTAACCTTGACAAGAAGCAAAGGAACTTTGACAAGGTTAGATAATTTTGTATTTAGATTTGGTTTTGACTAGTAGCATGAGGTGACAAAAACACTCATCTGTTTGTTATACTCTCAGGTTCTTGCAGAGTGGAAACAGAAGTATGAGGAGAGTCAGGCAGAGCTGGAGGGAGCTCAGAAGGAGGCTCGGTCGATGAGTACTGAGCTGTTCAAAATGAAAAACTCATACGAAGAAGCGCTGGACCACTTGGAGACCCTGAAGAGGGAGAACAAGAACCTGCAACGTAAGAAAATTCATTCTGTTTTCCCAAACAGATATACACTCTAAGCACTAGCTCAGTTTATCTGAGCTATCTATACTACGTAATTTTTTTTTACATTGCTTAATAATCAAAAATGTATACTCCTGATCCCACAGAGGAGATCTCAGACCTGACTGAGCAACTTGGTGAGACCGGAAAGACAATTCATGAGCTTGAGAAGGGAAAGAAGACAGTGGAAAGTGAGAAATCAGAGATCCAGACTGCTCTGGAGGAGGCAGAGGTAAAACTGATCATTATACCTTAGAGTTACAGTGACAGTAGAACTGCCTTGTCCTAATCATTCAGTCATTGTACAAGTGGAAGAGACATACAGAAAACTGAAATGCAAAATGAATGAAGAAAAAGTGCTGCTCCTGTTTCTGCTTTAGCTGCAAGACAGTTTTAAAATATCAGCAAAACTTCAGAGCACACCTGTGTGAGACTCATCTTGTATAGGTGTCAGACTTGACACCTCAGTGCTATTTTTCTTCACTGTGACTCAGCCTCAGTTTCTGTATTTTTAATGAAGGAACAGCTCTGTGCTCCAGTTGATAAAGGTCACACTTGTTCACAGGCTACCCTGGAGCACGAGGAATCCAAGATTCTTCGCATTCAGCTGGAGCTCACCCAAGTCAAGAGTGAAGTTGACAGGAAAATTGCAGAGAAGGACGAGGAGATTGAGCAGATCAAGAGGAACAGCCAGAGAGTGATTGAGTCCATGCAGAGCACTCTGGATGCTGAGGTCAGGAGCAGGAACGATGCCCTGAGGATCAAGAAGAAGATGGAGGGTGACCTCAATGAGATGGAGATTCAGCTGAGCCACGCCAACCGCCAGGCAGCTGAAGCCCAGAAACAGCTGAGAAACGTTCAAGGACAGCTTAAGGTACCTCCGCTGGACAATCTGTGGCTAAGCATCTTCTCTGCAAAGGCAGCTGAATGTTTTTGCTCATATAGCTATCAATGTTTTACAATTTAGGATGCCCAGCTTCATCTTGATGAAGCCATTAGAAGTCAGGAAGACATGAAGGAGCAGGTTGCCATGGTGGAGCGCAGGAACAACCTGATGGTGGCCGAGATCGAGGAACTGAGAGTCGCACTGGAGCAGACGGAGAGAGGCCGCAAAGTGGCTGAACAGGAGCTGGTCGATGCCAGCGAGCGTGTGGGATTACTGCACTCTCAGGTAAATAAAGATTCAAACAATTTAAAACACTTGACAACTGAAAATCACAGTACATAATCCAAACTATTATTTCCTCAGAATACCAGCCTCATCAACACTAAGAAGAAGCTGGAGGCTGACTTTGTTCAGATCCAAGGTGAAGTGGAAGATGCTGTTCAGGAAGCGAGAAATGCTGAGGAAAAGGCCAAGAAGGCCATCACTGATGTGAGTCAGAATGATTTAGAAACAGTTCTTTACTTCTTTCTGGTACTGGAGAAGTGTCTGTAGTCATGGTTGTTGTGTTACAGGCTGCCATGATGGCTGAAGAGCTGAAGAAGGAGCAGGACACCAGCGCTCATTTGGAGAGAATGAAGAAGAACCTGGAGGTGACCGTGAAGGACCTGCAGCACCGCCTTGATGAAGCTGAGAATCTGGCCATGAAGGGTGGCAAGAAGCAGCTCCAGAAACTGGAGGCCAGGGTACAGATGAATTTGCTTGCTGGCTGAATCTCAACTTTTGCTTCAGTGTTAAAATTTTACCTCCAAGTAACAGCAGACTGTTATTGTTTATATTTCAGGTGCGTGAGCTTGAGGCTGAAGTTGAAGCCGAGCAGAGACGAGGAGCAGAGGCCGTCAAAGGCGTTCGGAAATATGAGAGGAGAGTAAAGGAGCTCACCTATCAGGTATTTCTTCTTCTTTTTTTTTTAATTGATTGGTACAGTCATGTGAAGATGTGTATGAACTGAGTTTAATCATGAATGTTACTGCAGACTGAAGAGGACAAGAAGAATGTGAGCAGACTTCAGGATCTGGTGGACAAGCTGCAGCTGAAAGTGAAGGCCTACAAGAGACAGGCTGAGGAGGCTGTGAGTCAGAATCTTGTTTAAGCTTATTCATTTTGTTGCCTCAAATAAATGTGCATGCAGCACACTCCTCTTCAGACTTTGAAACTGAAAAATACAACCACACTTTTCTGTTATATCTGTAAAATATCTTTCAGTTAAAACCAGAATCAGTGTATTTCTGTATCCCCAGCCTTCATGATGTTGACTCCAGTGTTGAATTTCCTCACAGGAGGAGCAGGCCAACACTCACCTGTCCAGATACAGGAAAGTTCAGCATGAGATGGAGGAGGCTCAGGAGCGTGCCGACATCGCCGAGTCTCAGGTCAACAAGCTGAGGGCAAAGAGTCGGGAAATTGGAAAAGTAAGCGAGACATAAAACTCAAGCACCAAGCTGTCCTATCTGTCAAGTTGTCATCAATTACAACAAAACCACATACATGATCTTAACAAGATAACCTGGTTTGACTGCTTCAAATTTCTGACTGTTTTCATTTTAATTTAAGTTAAAACTACAACTCATGCTGCATGACATGAATAATTTCCCTCTCTTTGGATCATTCATTATCTTTATTTCTGTCCATTTTAGGGAAAGGAGGCAGAGGAATAATCTGCAACATCTTTGACAGATGCAAATGAGAATCATAAAATATGATTTTTCATGTAACCGCTCTCTAAATATTGTAGGTGTACATTCAATAAATAATATATATGCTGCCAGTGTGCTGCCTTCAAACTTTTCTTACCACAATAAATACAAAAAGCACTAACATTGGGTTGAAGGAAAAGAAAAATAACAGGTTTATGTCTCTTCTCGACACACACTTATGGTCTGAAAAACACTTTTTTATAAGAAACTAACATTATATAAGAATATTATGCCATTAAGTTTGTGGGTTTATGTGCTCTGTGTTTGCTCAATCTAAAGCATAAACGCTCTCATTTTAATAGAATTTGCCATCAACGTCCATGTTTTGACAAAAAACACATTTTTTGTTTTTTCCTTCATTCTACACAGATGATGTACAGGCCTGTAGTTAACGATTTAATCAATATTTTTTATGTTTTGCTTGTTACATCACTGCCCTTTCTGACAGTAGAGCAAAAATAAACAAATAAATTCCACTATCCTCTGGGGCAAAGCAGCCATTCACTACTATGTGTTTCCTCTTTGGGGAGCTATTTCATTATCATTGTGACAAATGACAGCTGTTTTTCTCCCGCCACTCATCTTACTGCACCTGTTTGCTCCTGAATCTTTGGCACAGTGTGAGTCAGACACGACTTTATACTTGTGCAGTTATTGTTGGAGGACTCACTGTGCTGAACACACAGGAGACAGCTGGACACTTAATAAGTATTTATCCACTTAAAATTTGTATTTTGGTATATGTATATATCAACAGGCAGCCAAAGATGGTACATTACTTTTATTCTAAGTAGTGAATAACCATCTGCTCAAATCCCACCCTTAGTAATTATATTAGTGTGAGAGAAGTTTTAAATGCACAAAAAAGAAACACTAACATTTATGCCCACTGTTTAGAAGTGCCTTGTTATCCTGAATTACACGCTAGTCCTGTCAGTCATTAACCCATTTAACATCACATTAGCTCAGATTTTGAAAGATTCAGAGCTAAATTAGCACAGAATCTAACATAATATTATGTAATAGCTTTCAAACACGACCTAGTGAGCAATATGTCACAATGTTGCATGTATGTGCTCAGAAAAATAATTTCAAATTAAATAAACTTTTATTAATATAGTAGTATCATATTTGTAAGATTAAGAAACAAAAGTTATAGACAGAACTGATAGCTAGCTTGTCCATGATAAAACATAAGTAGAAATGGTTTTACCCAAAGAGAGGTCATGTTCTGCTGCAACAAACCTCGTCCCTCCTGGAAGCTTCACCTCCTCTCTGACTCTTGTGTTCAACTTGTGAGAGACGAGCCTCCGAGCTCTGCTGGTTATACCTCACATGATGCTTTAAAATGAAAATAAGATTTAACCTGCTTTGCCAAACACTCATGTTCTGATATCATTGCTAAATCAGACAGTGTATTTCTTGTTAAGCCACATAACAAGGCACTATGCCTGCTGGATAGAAGGTATCACCTATCCAAACATGGCTACTGAGAGCAGCTGGCCTGCAGGGCTGTTGGTTTAATGAATAAGAGAAGCCAAAACATCCCATAACCCCCTTCCAGAGCTGTTTGTGTCTGTGGAAGTATCCAGCAACCTATCGTCTTTCCTCTGAAGACTCCAGCCTACTGTTTGATATCCTTACTGACTGACATTGGGAGCAAATGCTTGACTCTTGGATTTCTTTTCTGGTCCTCACCAAGCCGCCCAAAATTCATGTTTTAATCCTCTGCAGCTGACACAGAAGTCTCTTTGCATTAGATAATGGAAGAACCACTCACTAGAATATACTGGAGTGAGGCAGTCACTTCAGAGCAGTGTTATAAATTTGATCTTCTGTACCTATACTTTAACCACTGAGGGAAACTTGCAGCAAAACAGGAAAAAAACTTTCAGTGCTTTTTTTAGGATCATGATTGTTGACTCAATTTACAGAAAAAATTGATAATTAATTAATCATTCAGTTCAGTTATGATAGTTGTTTTTCACTATTTTCTTGCATTTCATTGGTTAAACAATTAATGAAAAAAAAATCATTAGTTAAGGCCCTGATTTAGTTTTAGGGAAATAATTTAATGTCTCTGACGTTTGTGAATTTCATACTTAATGTGTTGTTGATGCCTGAGGAGAAATTAAATTACTAAATGTGGTGCTTCCTCTTTTCCTTTGGTGAATATATTTCAGTTTCATTCTTCACAGGAGTTCATAATCAGTTAACCAGCCATTTTATCTGCTTTGATGACCTGCAGCCACTGTGTACCTTTTTCTTTATATTATAAAATCATGCCAGTAATTCAGTATAAGCTGAGTTAATATTTAAAGGCTCCTTTTTACAGTGAATTTTGCTAGAGTCCTGAGTTTCTCCACTGTTTACATTTCATGTACAAATTCTGTGGATAAAAGAACTTTTTTCTCTCTCTTTCTTCTTCTGTGCTGTCACTTTAAAAAAAATTATTCTTGTCTTTTCTGTTTCATTTGCATTCAGAGGCATCGTTAATGAAGAAAAGAGCAACAAAAATGTCGTATTTGGTTGCGACGTGCCTCCTCATTGGCTACGACCTTATGGGAGGAGCTAGAGAGGCGGAGAAAGGAAGCCGGAAAACAGATTTAAATCAAGTTTCAGCTGTTGCTTCTGTTTGCCAGTACTGTGAGAGAACGTCGTTACAGCGGATGTCTAGATGCTAAAACAAACTCCAGAGCCACTTTTTGATGAACACGAGTGAGACTGGACGCTGAACACACCTGCGGCATGAACGTAAGACAGACAGTTAGCGGCTAGCGTTAGCATTAGCATTACCTTGTAATGATATCGTTTAATTCTGTTATCAGTCGTTTATATCGCGTGGGCAAGAGTGTGTTTGTGTGGCTGAGGCCATGAGACGGTTCAGTTTGGTAACTGTTTAGTAGTCAGTTTGTCTCGTAACTCCGCTTGCATTGCTTTACAATTACTCTGCAGACATGTTACTGCTTCTTTGTAATTTTGTGCTCCATCATGGTCATTTTAAGTCAATTTATGGCGGATTATCATGTGATCATTTTGTCTCTTTGTGGTGGTATTGGTGGCATCGCTTTGCGTGTCTTGCAGGTTGTACTTATGGTCAGCTTCTTTGTGGTTGTTTTGCGTTGTATTGTGTCCTTGTAGTTTTGTGTTTTTTCCAGGTCACATAACCTTTCTTTGTGGCCATTTTGTGTTTCAGTGTGGCAGTTAAGCGTCTCATTGTGATCATTTTGCGACTCAGTTTGCCTCTGTCATTTTGTGTCTTTGTAGCTTTGTGGTAGTAATCTGTCCAGAGCCATCCATTGATTCCCTGTGTATATTATTGATTAGAAATTTGTTTGTAGTCGTGGTTATTGGACTCAGTTTTGTGTTAAATACAAGCTTGAAAACTAGATTTTAACTCTGTGCTCCTCCACAATTTTTGAGCCTCAACAGTAGGTCACAATGTATGGTCCGAGATTACTGTTAAAAATTATCATAAAAACTATTTAAAAAATGTATTTTATCTATGAGATCAAGTCATATTCTAGTAACATAATTAATTTCTTCACCTCAAAACTCAGTGTGTTTGTAAAGATTCTAGTGTCTAGTTTTCTGAGCTGTATTCTGCTACTCTGCTCAAGTTTTGGATGTGAGCTATTCTTTATTAATTAGATTATTTGTTTCTCAAGTGTTATACTTGTGTTTTTCAGGTTTACTGGTTCAGCTGCTGCAGCCTGGGCAGAAACGCCAGGTATGTGTCCTAAAGATTTACCCAGTCTGAAAACAGTGTGTTAATGAGCTGAATTATTAATGTTAGTGTTATTGTTTATCCTTGATATTTAATAGTTTAGTACTGAATATAATAATTACTGATTGATTGTGTCTATATATTGTCAGAAAATAGTACTACTAATAATTAAAAAAAATACAAATAGTTTCTGCCTGTGGACTGAAGTATAAATAAAAATACCACAAGTTAAAACCCTGCTTTCAAAAATTTACTGAAGTGAAAGTTTTTATTATGAATTTCACAGTAATATACATGATTTCTCCAGTGATTAGTTAACAGATAATTATAGTTATTTATAGATAATTATAGTATAGAAATGTAAGACTTAAGATTGATCATTTTAGTTAATTTTCCCCAAATATTTATTGATTCTTAAAGATGTGATGCTTTTCCTTATCATGCTTTCATGGTTAAACTGATGATGAGGAATAGGTAGCAGTGTATTGATCAATTTCCTTTGTATGTTTCTCTTTGATTTCCTTCAGGTGCCACCACTTCGTCCACGACATCGTCCATGATTGCCGAGCCATTGTCCGTGATCACAGAGACGTTGTCCACGATCGCAGAGTGACTTCGTATGATGAAGAAATTCTTTGAGACCAGGACAGAGGCCTCCAGGTAATTCACAAACAGCTTTACATCAACTGTCCAACACAGAGCACCAACATTAAATTGTTTAAGTATTCAGTATATCAGAAAAGTGTAATAATAGTAATCTGCAATCTAAAAATAATGCATATGTAATCTGTATGTAATAGTAATTAGTAATATCAGAAGTAAGATGTAATAGTCAAAGTAATCTGTTACTAGATGTAGTTTGCAACAGTAAAAGTTATCTGTAAATTTAGAAGTAATGTGTAACATGTAATGGTAAAAGTAATCTTAAATTAGAAGTAACAGTAAAAAACTGTAATAAAAATGTCAAAAGGCATTGTAGTGGGATAAAAAACAATAAAGGATGAGGGTCTTCACACAAACTTTATTGAGCCAGGTGTCAAATTATTATACCAATAGGGTGGAACTACCTCTGAGTAACCCTCCAGTAGCTATTTGATCCCTTTATACTATCATCCTATTACAATTTGATACACTAATGACATCATGTATTTCTAATGAACCTGACCATGTTCAGTGGCCTGGTCTGATAGTCAAATCATTACCAAATATGGCTTAGAAGGTTTGAGCACACAGGGTGTTTGGCACAACAGTTCTGGCACAGTTTGGGGGTTTATAAAGGTCTGGTGCTTGATGATCGTAGGCTCACACTAAGGCACCTTCCTACTAAACAACACTCTTTATTGTCACACTAGGTCAAACTGGCCTGTCATGTGACACTGATGTACCCTTCCTGTTCTTAAAACAAATCCTCTGTTGCTGTGAGATGGAATCCTCTAACTGTGAATAACAAGGACACACTCAACAAATGTAAATACATTGTAACTATATAAGGACACGCGTACAATTATACTACTGCAAATGAATTCATTTGAATACAAACATTGAACACAGATTTTCCACCACAGCATAAAAATGTCATAGCATAGTAAGGCATGTAAAACCCTCAAATGTTCTGGTTCCGCTGTAAGGTTGAATATAAATGTGTTTTCATGGTTAAACTGTTGATGAGGAATAGGTAGTAGGGTATTGATCATTTTCCTTTGTATGTTTCTCTTAGATTTCCTCCAGGTGTCACCACTTCGTCCACCACGTAGTCCACGATCGCCAAGACATTGTCCATGATCGCAGAGACATCGTCCATGATCGGAGAGACATTGTTGAGGATGAGGGAGACATTGTCCACCATCAGAGACATTGTCCACGATTGCAGTGACCTTGTCAAAGATGAGAGAGACGTTGCCCATGATCAGAGACATTGTCCATGCTTCGTAGAGACCTTGCGATAGAATCGGCGGAGACGGGGGTCACCGATTTGACGGCATTGCCCGCGATCACGGACATTGCCAATGATCACAGAGACAGCGTCTATGATCTCAGAGACATTGTCCGCGATCACAGAGAGTCTTCGTACAGTGAAGAACTTCTTTGAGACGAGGACTGAGGCTTCCAGGTAATTCACTAACAGCTTTACATCAACCATTCAACACAGACCACTGACATTGTTTATGTTTAGTGTTCAGTATATCAGAAATCTGTATTAATAGAAGTAATGTAAAAGTAATTAGCAATATCAGAAGTAAGATGTAATAGCCAAAGTAATCTGTTACTAAATGTAGTTTGCAACCGAAAACTTTATCTGTAAATTTACAAGTAATATGTAATTAGAAAAGTAATATGCAGTGGGAAAAGTAATCTAATAGTAGAGGCAGACAGTAAAAGTCATCTGTAATATAAAAGCAGTGCAGAAGTAATGGTAATCCAAAATAGAAGTAAAAATGTCACAGTATAGTAAGGCATCAAAAATGTAAAAAATGTAATATTATAGTAAGACATCAAATGTCAGATGTTGTTAAGGATCAGTCAAAATGGGACTGAAAAATATCTTAACTTCAGTTTGACTGTATATGATCAGAAATTCTTAATCTTGTGTATGTACTAGACATACTAGATTACATCATACAAAACAATCAGTTCTACAAATAAAATATTGGATTGTTAGTGTGTTAATTTTAACTGTTGGTCAGAGAGTAATTTTAATATCTTCACAGTGTGTAACAACTGGTCCTACACTTTTTTTACTTAAAATTTTCACATAAAATGCTGCTAAGACTTTTGTAAATTTGGTTGTTATTCATTTAAGGAAAACAACACAAAACAAAGACATTTTAAATACATGTTAATAAGAAGGTGGTTGAAATTTGAAATAATGATTCTGTATGAGACCGTCTGTGGTGGAAGAAATACTCTAAAGACTTTTTACTCAAGAACAATAAACACAAGTTAAAATCCTGCATTCAAAAATGTACTTAACAGTGTAGTATGGCATCAAAAACGGTCAAAAAATGTCATAGTATAGTGAGGTGTGAAAAATGGTCCAAGAATGTATAGAAAGGCATAAAAATTTCAAAAAATAAAGAGTTTTCACATAATTGGCTGTTAATACCATTGTAAATGTGGTTGCTATTCATTAAACAAAAATAACACAAAATCTTTTAATAAGATGGTTGAAATGTGAAATAATGATGCAGTATGTGACCGTCTGTGGTGGAAGAAATACTCAGACTTTTTACTGAAGTATAATAAACAACACAAAAATCCTGCATTCAAAAATTTACTTAAATGATACTGTTTATTATTATTGTGCAGTTCACAGTAACATACATGATTACTTCAGTAATTAGTTGATAGACACACACTTAACAGTTATTTGACTTTTTTTTATTTGATGTTGGTGGTTCTTCAGGAAGGGATGTTAGTCAACTGTTAATTTTCTGAAACAGCCCTCTAATGTTTGTTAAATGCTGAGGTTCAGCTGTAAGGTTGAATATATATCTGTGTTTTCATGATTAAACTGTTGATGAGGAATAGGTGGTAGTGTATGATCATTTTCCTTAGTATGTTTCTCTTTGGTTTCCTCCAGGTGTCACCACTTCATCCACGACTTCGTCCACGATCGCTGAGACGTCATCCACTATCACAGACTGTCTACATACAATGAAATTCTTTGAGACCAGGACAGAAGTCTCCAGGTAATTCACAAACCATTTAAGATCAACTGTCCAACACAGAGCCATTGACATTCAATTGTTTATGTTCAGCATTCAGTAAATTAGAAAAAGGTAATGACAAAAGTAATCTGGAATATTAAAATAATGATTAAGTAAAGAGTATTAATAGAAGTAATGTAAAAGTAATTAGCAATTTCAAAAGTAAGATGTAATAGACAAAGTAATCTGTTACTAGGTGTAGTTTGGAACAGTAAAAGTTATCTATAATTTTAGAATTAATACATATTAAGAAAAGTATTATGTAATGGTAAAAGTAATGTAATATTAGAGGTAAAAGTAAAACTAATCTATGATATAATAGCAATACAAAAGAAAGAGTAATCCAAAATGGAAGTAAAAATGTCTCTTATATTAAGACATAAAAAA
The DNA here is from genome assembly GCF_001640805.2 of Lates calcarifer. Classification (NCBI taxonomy): domain Eukaryota; kingdom Metazoa; phylum Chordata; class Actinopteri; family Centropomidae; genus Lates; species Lates calcarifer. The sequence continues at coordinate 23,810,305 of NC_066844.1, read as the reverse complement.
CGCTGCAGTATATTAAAGCATCAAAACAATCGAAAACGGTCAAAAAATGTCATAGTTTAGTAAGGGGTCAAAAACGGTCAAAAAATGTCATAGTTTAGTAAGGGGTCAAAAACGGTCAAAAAATGTCTTAGTTTACTAAGGGGTCAAAAATGGTCAAAAAATGTCATGGTTTAGTAAGGGGTCAAAAAACATGAAAAAATGTCATAGTTTAGTATGGCGTCAAAAAACATGAAAAAATGTCATAGTATAGTATGGCGTCAAAAATGGTCAAAAAATGTCATGGTTTAGTAAGGGGTCAAAAAACATGAAAAAATGTCATAGTATAGTATGGCGTCAAAAATGGTCAAAAAATGTCATAGTTTAGTAAGGAGTCAAAAAACATGAAAAAATGTCATAGTATAGTATGGCGTCAAAAACGGTCAAAAAATGTCTTAGTTTACTAAGGGGTCAAAAATGGTCAAAAAATGTCATAGTATAGTATGGCGTCAAAAAACATGAAAAAATGTCATAGTTTAGTAAGGGGTCAAAAAACATGAAAAAATGTCATAGTATAGTATGGCGTCAAAAAACATGAAAAAATGTCATAGTTTAGTAAGGAGTCAAAAAACATGAAAAAATGTCATAGTTTAGTAAGGGGTCAAAAAAGGTCAAAAAATGTCATAGTTTAGTAAGGGGTCAAAAACGGTCAAAAAATGTCTTAGTTTACTAAGGGGTCAAAAACGGTCAAAAAATGTCATAGTTTAGTATGGCGTCAAAAAACATGAAAAAATGTCATAGTTTAGTAAGGGGTCAAAAATGGTCAAAAAATGTCATAGTTTAGTAAGGGATCAAAAAACATGAAAAAATGTCATAGTATAGTATGGCGTCAAAAAACATGAAAAAATGTCATAGTATAGTATGGCGTCAAAAACGGTCAAAAAATGTCATAGTTTAGTAAGGGGTCAAAAACGGTCAAAAAATGTCTTAGTTTACTAAGGGGTCAAAAATGGTCAAAAAATGTCATAGTATAGTATGGCGTCAAAAAATGGTCAAAAAATGTCATAGGTTTAGTAAGGGGTCAAAAAACATGAAAAAATGTCATAGTATAGTATGGCGTCAAAAAAGGTCAAAAAATGTCATAGTTTAGTAAGGGGTCAAAAACGGTCAAAAAATGTCTAGTTTACTAAGGGGTCAAAAACGGTCAAAAAATGTCATAGTATAGTATGGCGTCAAAAAACATGAAAAAATGTCATAGTTTAGTAAGGGGTCAAAAAGGTCAAAAAATGTCAGTTTACTAAGGGGTCAAAAAACATGAAAAAATGTCATAGTTTAGTAATGGCGTCAAAAACGGTCAAAAAATGTCATAGTTTAGTATGGCGTCAAAAAACATGAAAAAATGTCATAGTATAGTATGGCGTCAAAAAACATGAAAAAATGTCATAGGTATAGTATGGCGTCAAAAATGGTCAAAAAATGTCATAGTTTAGTAAGGAGTCAAAAAACATGAAAAAATGTCATAGTTTAGTAAGGGGTCAAAAAAGGTCAAAAAATGTCAGTTTAGTAAGGGGTCAAAAAACATGAAAAAATGTCATAGTTTAGTAAGGGGTCAAAAAACGGTCAAAAAATGTCATAGTTTAGTAAGGGGTCAAAAACGGTCAAAAAATGTCATAGTTTAGTAAGGGGTCAAAAAACATGAAAAAATGTCATAGTATAGTATGGCGTCAAAAACGGTCAAAAAATGTCATAGTATAGTATGGCGTCAAAAACGGTCAAAAAATGTCATAGTATAGTATGGCGTCAAAAAACATGAAAAAATGTCATAGTTTAGTAAGGGGTCAAAAAAGGTCAAAAAATGTCAGTTTAGTAAGGGGTCAAAAAACATGAAAAAATGTCATAGTTTAGTATGGCGTCAAAAACGGTCAAAAAATGTCATAGTTTAGTATGGCGTCAAAAACATGGTCAAAAAATGTCATAGTATAGTATGGCGTCAAAAAACATGAAAAAATGTCATAGTTTAGTAAGGGGTCAAAAAACATGAAAAAATGTCATAGTTTAGTAAGGGGTCAAAAACGGTCAAAAAATGTCTTAGTTTACTAAGGGGTCAAAATTGGTCAAAAAATGTCATAGTTTAGTAAGGAGTCAAAAAACATGAAAAAATGTCATGGTTTAGTAAGGAGTCAAAAAACATGAAAAAATGTCATGGTTTAGTAAGGAGTCAAAAAACATGAAAAAATGTCATGGTTTAGTAAGGGGTCAAAAAACATGAAAAAATGTCATAGTATAGTATGGCGTCAAAAACGGTCAAAAAATGTCTTAGTTTACTAAGGGGTCAAAAATGGTCAAAAATGTCATGGTTTAGTAAGGGGTCAAAAAACATGAAAAAATGTCATAGTATAGTATGGCGTCAAAAACGGTCAAAAAATGTCTTAGTTTACTAAGGGTCAAAAATGGTCAAAAAATGTCATGGTTTAGTAAGGGTCAAAAAACATGAAAAAATGTCATAGTTTAGTAAGGGTCAAAAAAATCAAAAAATGTCAGTTTAGTAAGGGTCAAAAAACATGAAAAAAATGTCATAGTATAGTATGGCGTCAAAAACATGAAAAAATGTCATGGTATAGTATGGCGTCAAAAACGGTCAAAAATGTCATAGTATAGTATGGCGTCAAAATGGCAAAAAAATGTCATAGTATAGTATGGCGTCAAAAAACATGAAAAAATGTCATAGTTTAGTAAGGGGTCAAAAAAGGTCAAAAAATGTCAGTTTAGTAAGGGGTCAAAAAACATGAAAAAAATGTCATAGTATAGTATGGCGTCAAAAAACATGAAAAAATGTCATAGTTTAGTAAGGGGTCAAAAAACATGAAAAAATGTCATAGTACAGTATGGCGTCAAAAATGGTCAAAAAATGTCATAGTATAGTATGGCGTCAAAAATGGTCAAAAAATGTCATAGTTTAGTATGGCGTCAAAAATGGTCAAAAAATGTCATAGTATAGTATGGCGTCAAAAAACATGAAAAAATGTCATAGTTTAGTAAGGGGTCAAAAAACATGAAAAAATGTCATAGTTTAGTAAGGGGTCAAAAACGGTCAAAAAATGTCATAGTTTACTAAGGGGTCAAAATTGGTCAAAAAATGTCATAGTTTAGTAAGGAGTCAAAAAACATGAAAAAATGTCATAGTATAGTATGGCGTCAAAAACGGTCAAAAAATGTCATAGTTTAGTAAGGGGTCAAAAAACATGAAAAAATGTCATAGTTTAGTAAGGAGTCAAAAAACATGAAAAAATGTCATGGTTTAGTAAGGGGTCAAAAAACATGAAAAAATGTCATAGTATAGTATGGCGTCAAAAACGGTCAAAAAAATGTCTTAGTTTACTAAGGGGTCAAAAATGGTCAAAAAATGTCATAGTATAGTATGGCGTCAAAAACGGTCAAAAAATGTCATGGTTTAGTAAGGGGTCAAAAAACATGAAAAAATGTCATAGTATAGTATGGCGTCAAAAACGGTCAAAAAATGTCTTAGTTTACTAAGGGGTCAAAAATGGTCAAAAAATGTCATGGTTTAGTAAGGGGTCAAAAAACATGAAAAAATGTCATAGTTTAGTAAGGGGTCAAAAAAGGTCAAAAAATGTCAGTTTAGTAAGGGGTCAAAAAACATGAAAAAATGTCATAGTATAGTATGGCGTCAAAAAACATGAAAAAATGTCATGGTATAGTATGGCGTCAAAAACGGTCAAAAAATGTCATAGTATAGTATGGCGTCAAAAATGGTCAAAAAATGTCATAGTATAGTATGGCGTCAAAAAACATGAAAAAATGTCATAGTTTAGTAAGGGGTCAAAAAAGGTCAAAAAATGTCAGTTTAGTAAGGGGTCAAAAAACATGAAAAAATGTCATAGTATAGTATGGCGTCAAAAACGGTCAAAAAATGTCATAGTACAGTATGGCGTCAAAAATGGTCAAAAAATGTCATAGTTGAGTAAGGAGTCAAAAAACATGAAAAAATGTCATGGTTTAGTAAGGGGTCAAAAAACATGAAAAAATGTCATAGTTTAGTATGGCGTCAAAAATGGTCAAAAAATGTCATAGTTTAGTAAGGGGTCAAAAAACATGAAAAAATGTCATAGTTTAGTAAGGGGTCAAAAACGGTCAAAAAATGTCTTAGTTTACTAAGGGGTCAAAAACGGTCAAAAAATGTCAGTTTAGTAAGGGGTCAAAAAACATGAAAAAATGTCATAGTATAGTATGGCGTCAAAAACGGTCAAAAAATGTCATAGTTTAGTAAGGAGTCAAAAAACATGAAAAAATGTCATAGTATAGTAAGGAGTCAAAAAACATGAAAAAATGTCATAGTTTAGTAAGGGGTCAAAAACGGTCAAAAAATGTCTTAGTTTACTAAGGGGTCAAAAATGGTCAAAAAATGTCAGTTTAGTAAGGGGTCAAAAAAGGTCAAAAAATGTCATAGTACAGTATGGCGTCAAAAACGGTCAAAAAATGTCATAGTATAGTATGGCGTCAAAAATGGTCAAAAAATGTCATAGTTTAGTAAGGGGTCAAAAACGGTCAAAAAATGTCTTAGTTTACTAAGGGGTCAAAAATTGTCAAAAAATGTCATAGTATAGTATGGCGTCAAAAATGGTCAAAAAATGTCATGGTTTAGTAAGGGGTCAAAAAACATGAAAAAATGTCATAGTTTAGTAAGGGGTCAAAAAACATGAAAAAATGTCATAGTATAGTATGGCGTCAAAAACGGTCAAAAAATGTCATAGTTTAGTAAGGGGTCAAAAACGGTCAAAAAATGTCTTAGTTTACTAAGGGGTCAAAAATTGTCAAAAAATGTCATAGTATAGTATGGCGTCAAAAATGGTCAAAAAATGTCATGGTTTAGTAAGGGGTCAAAAAACATGAAAAAATGTCATAGTTTAGTAAGGGGTCAAAAAACATGAAAAAATGTCATAGTTTAGTATGGCGTCAAAAACGGTCAAAAAATGTCATAGTTTAGTAAGGAGTCAAAAAACATGAAAAAATGTCATGGTTTAGTAAGGGGTCAAAAAACATGAAAAAATGTCATAGTTTAGTAAGGGGTCAAAAACGGTCAAAAAATGTTTTAGTTTACTAAGGGGTCAAAAATGGTCAAAAAATGTCATAGTTTAGTAAGGGGTCAAAAACGGTCAAAAAATGTCATAGTTTAGTAAGGGGTCAAAAATGGTCAAAAAATGTCAGTTTAGTAAGGGGTCAAAAAACATGAAAAAATGTCATAGTTTAGTAAGGGGTCAAAAAAGGTCAAAAAATGTCATAGTACAGTATGGCGTCAAAAACGGTCAAAAAATGTCATAGTATAGTATGGCGTCAAAAAATGGTCAAAAAATGTCATAGTTGAGTAAGGAGTCAAAAAACATGAAAAAATGTCATAGTTTAGTAAGGGGTCAAAAAACATGAAAAAATGTCATAGTTTAGTAAGGGGTCAAAAAACATGAAAAAATGTCATAGTACAGTATGGCGTCAAAAACGGTCAAAAAATGTCTTAGTTTACTAAGGGGTCAAAAATGGTCAAAAAATGTCAGTTTAGTAAGGGGTCAAAAAACATGAAAAAATGTCATAGTTTAGTATGGCGTCAAAAAACATGAAAAAATGTCATAGTTTAGTAAGGGGTCAAAAAACATGATAAAATGTCATAGTTTAGTATGGCGTCAAAAAACATGAAAAAATGTCATAGTATGGCGTCAAAAATGGTCAAAAAATGTTATAGTATAGTATGGCATCAAAATGTTTCTGTGATTGACATGTTCTATCTCTGCAGGAGGAGAAGACCACATCACCTGAAGAGGACAACCAAAGTAGTTGTGTTACATTTTTAAAGATGTCAAAGACTTTAATAATGCTATCTCTACATGTGCTCATCATTACATTATATGTGAGGTGAGAGAATAAGTGTCTCCAAATATCTGTCATCTTTGCTGTGGTTTGTTAAATGTTGTCTAGAACATAATCAATAAAGTGTTTTATCTTACCTTTTGAGTTGAGTTCCTTTATTTTTTAATTAATATCACGAAAAAGATTTTGTAATGCAGAAACAGCAACTACTCTCTACTTGGAGCTTGCAAGTAAGCCCTAACCCTAACCTCTGACTGGCTGCTATTTGTTGAGTCAGACTGAAGAAGAAACTAACACTGACCTTCTGAAAATGGCTTCATGTCTGTCTTTTCTCTCTGTGACTTTATGGTTAAAGTTTGAATCCTGTGGAGAAAAACACAACAGTAATATAAAGATGTGACTTTTAACACATCAAAATAAAAGCACAGAGTGTTTTTGGGTATTTAACTTCAAACTGTCAAAAGATAGAGAAGTAAAAGACACTAAATCTACAAAGAAACCAGAGGGTGGAGTAACTGGTTCTGGACTAATCAGAACTAGTCCAAGAGTTAAATTTGCTTCACACACAAAGACAGAAGCTGCTGCTCTGAACTGACTCCACCAGCTCCTGATATTCACACAACAGCAGCAGATGGAAATGTTTTTTTCAGCAAAATTTCAGCAAAAATTTGAACTTAATTTGGTTGATAGAGGCTAAAATGAAGCAAAATATCAGTGTTTCTTGTGTGACACTGAACTGAATAAGAGGGGTATACAACAAAAGATAATTGGGCCCAAATACCCCTCCCTCCCGATCAAAACAAGCAAAGGCCCAATTATGGGATGGTTCTAACAATTATTTTGTCAGATTTTCCTGTGGTGTGAGGTGTGTTCGGAGTGATTTTACCCTCACCGATCTGCTCCGAAGACGATCAGGTCCGCCCCGATAAATATTAAACATGTTCAATATTTATGAGTGAAAATCCTGTTGTGTGGGGAGAACACCAAGGAGTGCCGAGCATGCTGTCTGTGGATTGTCACATGGAACAGGGAGTTAACCAATCGGGAAGCGAGCTGACTGAAGACAGAAACACAACAAACAAGAGACATTGTCATCCATTATGTTTAAGAGGCCAGATTCTACTTGGTGGTGGTTAATCTGTTGTGGGTTGTTGTGTGTGTGTTTGTCTTCTTGCTCACTGCACACTATAAATGAAATATGACATTATTTGTGTCATGTGTGTGCTCTCTCAAATTTTCTACATCAGGTAAGAATTTCAAAATCTTTTAGTGTGCGCCAGGCTTAAGAGAGTAGGAGAGAGGGAGAGTGAAAGACAGAGAGTGAGAGAGATGCTTTTGCAACATGTTTGATCTAAAACGCCATGCCAATAAAGCCAACTAAATTGAAATCAAAATGGAGAGATAGCAAGACAGAGACGGAGAGAGAGGGAGAGTGTGAGACGGAAACAGAGAGAGGGGGGAGAGGGATAGTGAGAAGGAGCAAGAGCGAGGATGAGAGAGAGAAAGAAAAATGGAAAAATGGATATAAAGACAAAGCAAGATAAAGCGGGAGACAAAGTCAGAGAGCAAGGGAGGAAGATGAAGAGAGAGGGGGAGAGACACAGAGAGAGGGAGAGCATGGGAAAGTGAGGGACAGAAAGATAAAGAGGGAAAGGCAAAGAGGGAGAGAGAGTGAGACAGGCAGAGAGAGAGGGACAGAAAGTGAGAAGGAGTGAGAGAGAGAAAGAGTGAGACAGAAAGAGATGGAGACAGAGCGAGTGAAAGAGAGCGAGAGAGATGCTTTGGCAACATGTTTGATCAAAAACGTCATGCCAATAAAGCCAACTAAATCGAAATCGAGAGATAGCGAGACGGAGAGAGAGTGAGATGGTAACAGAGAGAGGGGGGAGAGAACAAGAAACAAAGTCAGAGAGAGAGGGAGGGAAAGTGAGAGAAAGAGAGAGACAGGCAAAGACAGAGGGGGAGAGAGACACAGAGAGAGGGAGAGCATGGGAAAGTGAGGGACAGAAAGAGAGAGGGAAAGACAGAGAGAAAGAGCAAGGGAAAATGAGAGACAGAAACAGAGAGGGAGAGACAGAGAGGGAGAGAGAGTGAGACAGGCAGAGAGAGAGCTGATGTTTAAATTCTTCATTTTCTTTGAACTGTACATTCATAAACTATGTAAATAAACTTTAATAACAAGTGAAACCTTTTCGTGACAAATCAAACTATTCAGACTTCAGATCAGTTACTGAAGACATATAATTTAATGTCAGTGCTCTGTGTTGGACAGTTGAGGATGAGAGAGAGAAAGAGACAGAAAAATGGATATAAAGACAAAGCAAGATAAAGCGGGAGACAAAGTCAGAGAGCGAGGGAGGAAGATGAAGAGAGGGGGAGAGAGACACAGAGAGAGGGAGAGCATGGGAAAGTGAGGGACAGAAAGAGAAAGAGGGAAGGGCAAAGAGGGAGAGAGAGTGAGACAGGCAGAGAGAGGGACAGAAAGTGAGAAGGAGCGAGAGAGAGAAAGAGTGAGACAGAAAGAGATGGAGACAGAGCGAGTGAAAGAGAGCGAGAGAGATGCTTTGGCAACATGTTTGATCTAAAACGTCATGCCAATAAAGCCAACTAAATCGAAATCGAGAGATAGCGAGACGGAGAGAGAGGGAGAGTGTGAGACAGAAAGAGTGAGACGGAAACAGAGAGGGGGAGAGAACAAGAAACAAAGTCAGAGAGAGAGGGAGGGAAAATGAGAGAGAGAGAGAGAAGGAAAGACAGAGAGGGAGAGAGATAGAGAGAGGGAGAGCATGGGAAAGTGAGAGACAGTAAGGGAGACAGGGAGAGAGAGAGTGTGAGACAGAGAGACAGAGACAGAGAGAGTGAGAGACAGAAAGAGACAGGGAGAGTGAGACGGAAACAGAGAGGGGGGAGAGAGATAGTGAGAAGGAGCAAGAGTGAAGGAGAGAGAAAGCGAGACAGAAAGAGAGAGAATGAGAGACAGTCAGAGAGCGAGGGAGGGAGAGACACAGAGAGAGGGAGAGCATGGGAAAGTGAGGGACAGAAAGAGAGAGGGAAAGACAGAGAGAGAGCAAGGGAAAGTGAGAGACAGAAAGAGAGAGGGAGAGACAGAGAGGGAGAGAGAGTGAGACAGGCAGAGAGAGAGCTGATGTTTAAATTCATTTTCATTTTCTTTGAACTGTACATTCATAAACTATGTAAATAAACTTTAATAACAAGTGAAACCTTTTCGTGACAAATCAAACTATTCAGACTTCAGATCAGTTACTGAAGACATATAATTTAATGTCAGTGCTCTGTGTTGGACAGTTGATGTAAAGCTGTTTGGGAATTACCTGGAGGCCTCTGTCCTGGTCTCCAAGAACTTCATTGTATGAAGACTCTCTATGATTGTGGACAACGTCTCTGAGATTATGAACAATGTCTCTGTGCTGTTGAATCGGGGACCCCCGTCACCGCCAATTCTAGCGCAGGTCTCTAAGAGTCATGGATAATGTCTCTGATCATGGACAATGTCTCTCTCATCCTCAACAATGTCTCTCCAATCATGGATGACGTCTCGGTTACATGGTGAAGTGGTGACACCTGGAGAAAATCAAAGAGAAACACACAAAGGAAAATGATCAATACACTACTACCTATTCCTCATCAACAGTTTAAGCATGAAAACACAGATAAATATTCAGAGTTACAGCTGAACCAGAGCATTTAACAAACATTACAGGGCAATGTAAGAAAACAGTTGACTGTTATCCTCTCCAGGACAACACAACACATTTGGGTAAAACTAAAATGACTATTAATTTTGTGTATCAACTAACCAAATTCCAAGGTCTCAACAGCAGCTTATGTGAAAACATTTAATTAAATAAGTGTAGAAGTGGTCGCTACACACTGTAAAAATATGGTTAAAATCACCATCTGACCAACAGTTAAAATCAACACACTTATGAACAACTATACTGAATACTGAACATAAACAGTTTAATGTCAGTATTCTGTGTTGGACGGTTGATGTAAAGCTGTTTGTGAATTACCTGGAGGCCTCTGTCCTGGTCTCAAAGAACTTCTTCATTGTATGAAGACTCTGTGTGATTGCTGACAATGTCTCTGAGATTATGGACAAAGTCTCTGCAATCATGGACTATGTCTCTGTGATCATAGACAGTGTCTCTCTGATCGCGGGTGATCCCGTCGAATCGGGGACCCCCCGTCACTGCAGATTCTTGTGCAGGTCTCTGCGATCATGTACAATGTTGTGAAAATGAAAATGATCAATACACTACTACTTATTCTTCATCAACAGTTTAACCATGAAAACACAGATGAATATTCAACACTACAGCTGAACAGAACATTCAACAACACATTATTATGTCTTACTATAATGACATTTTTATGCCTTCCTATACTGTCACATTTTTTTTTACATTTTTGCGTATGCTATAATATGACATCTTGGATATCTTACTATAAAGTAACATTTTAACTTCTATTTTGGATTACTAGTACTTATGCATTGCTCTTATACTGCAGATTACTTTTAGTGTTACCGCTAATATTAAATTACTTTTACCATTACATATTACTTTAATTATTGGAGCCCGAACACGAAAGCGGGCAAAGGCCCTATTTGAATTAAGTCATTCTTATTATTATTATCGCCTTTTTGAGGCCTACAATTGCTCACTTTGCACATGCGTCAGACCTGGTGAAAATTTACGTATTTAAGGGGTCTCGTCCATGGACAGTGCAAAATGGCTCTATAATGCTCCCCGGAAACATTCAAAAGTGATCACCACTGGGCTTAGTTTGTCGTAGGTGGACGAACTTCGGACCACATATATAACATGCCCAAATGTATAAAAAAGTCTCCTGATGTCATGACCTCAAACCAATCGGAAGTCAGCCATTTTGACTTTAACACACAAAGTTTGCAAATTTTTCGCCATTTGGGGACATTGTGTTTAAACGAATTCCTCCTGGATAGTTTAATCATATCGACTTCAAACTCAGTCAGTATACTGTTGACGCATTTATGATTAAAAGTTATCAAAAGCTTGAGTTTTCGTCAAAGGACGTGGTCGTGGTACAGCCATATATGGCGGCTGTACCTGGCTGACCACAAATAGACACAAAACGATGACAACGACAATGATAGACCGCTATAAACTGAGTTAAAATGACCAGGGTGGAACACAAAGTTACAAAGAGGTGCAACATGTCGGTAGGGTGACTGTAAACAATCACAACAGGGATTTTAACAGGCTATCAAGAGCTCGTTGTTTTTTCACGTCCACCTTAGGGGTCTACAACTCATGTCAGGGACACCTCAGTCTCGGACACACAAACACACTCTTTTCCATATGATAAAACGACGAAAATGGAAATAAAATCAAAACAAGCATCTAAAAGAGAAGGCTAATACTAACGCTCGCCGCTAACTGAAATGCTAACGCTAGCTGCTAGCAAGTTTGCTTACCTTGTTCCGCGTCCAGGCTCACTCGTGTTCAACAAAAAAGCAGCTTCAACTTTTGTTTTAGCACACGGGCTTCTTCGGTAATACTGTTTTCTAACAGTACTGACAAACCGAGGTAATGGTTCAAACGTTCGTTTTAAACGGTTTCCCCGACTTCGACTTCCTCCCGGAAGCACATGACCGATGACGACACACGACGCAGCCAATGACAACGCACGCAAGCCAACAACGGCAGAAAAAACGGCAATTGGCCAGCTGACTCTGTTCCGCCTAACAGCCGCTTCTGGTCGCTCTCATAATACATCCACTGGGGAAGGTTAGATTATAATGTATATACATGGATGTATTACAATACATACACCCTCTTGCCCCTGCGTAGAGCCTTCCCCGGTGAGGAACAATAACGATTCAGAGCTGAAGTGAAAAATATCAATAGCATTTAATCACCAAAGATATAAACATTTAAATATCCATTTTGTAATGTGACTGACAAAATCTTTACAAAGTTAACCTTCATCTTCTGCTGACTGCTTCACATCGTCTGTACAAAAATGAGGTGGCGTTGGAGACTGGCACAAAGAAAGGAAAACTGTCCCGAGTAAACGACAACGTCAGCGAAACGAAAAGCAAAGTTACAGCAAAAAACATGAACATTCTTATCTTTTGATACTCAGTAAATAAAAGGACACAGACATACAGTAAATATAGATATTTTTGTCTGTTTTGCAAATTTTCTTGTAAACTGCTTATTGTGCCCACGCAAGCTTCGATCACATTCAGTTCCTTCCTGTTCAGTACAAATATTATCCACAATACCCAAATAAATAACAAATAAATAAATAAACACATAAATAAATTAAATAAGCAACACTTAAATCTATTTCATAAACAAAGTTCATCAATAAAGGGGCATCCCCTCACATGCCACTGCCTTGTTTGGTTGTTATACAGCCTTTAAATGCATGAATCATCATCATTTGCTTTTTATGTCACTTGGAGACATTTTTAATAAATAAATGACAAAAGTTTTGATCAGGCAGTATGTTGCTCATAACTCTAAACTTTGTGCTTTTACTTGCAGCAAAACACCTAAAATTGCAAACACTGACAGTTATTGTAGGCTTCACTGAAGTCAAACTTTCAGCTTCATTCGGTTACACACACAGCAAAGAGCTCTGAGGCCTCCACATCACCCATGAAAATATCCACAGAGGGGCGCCATCGCTTCTCCCCACGGTGCTGGAGAGCTGGATGTGGACAGGAATGTAAAATATCCATCAGGCTATGTACACAAATCTGTAAATTGTTCAAAATATATCATGCAAATAAATACCGGTAGTTTAAAACGAAACTACAACACTGACCTCAACAGTAGTAATATATTGTAGGCTATAAAGAGTTCCACAAAATGTCTTTCCTTCAATGTACAACAGTGTTGTTTGAATAATGCAATATGACCTAATGTACATACTGCAGGTCTCAGAGTAAAAGCTTTTTTTTTTTGTTTTGTTGTTGTTGTTGGTTTCTGTAAGCAGTGTTTTTGCTGAGGTCTCCAAACAGTGTTGAGCTTTAATCTGCTTCTCCAGGTCCCCACCATGCTTGGGTACAGCAGAGATGCACGACAGTAGGTATACTGTACATAAACATTCACTCGTTTCAGTCAGGCCTAATGGAAAAGTACATGTTTCCAACAGGCTTCAAATATAGAATATACAGTGTGCAGATGGAACAAAGTAGAAATCTATGAAAATGGACAGTGTCTGTGCTTTGATTCAAGGCTGAACCACAGTGTAGAGATAAACAACACGTAGCAGAAGGGCAACAGGGTTTGTTCTCTTCGCGTCAACAAAACATCTGTCCATGAGAAGGCAGGAGGGGGAGGCCAGCTGCTCAACACACTTCATGTTGTGCTCTTTAGAAATGTTTCGTAAGTTCATGAAGAGCATCTTCTTTTATATATTTGCTAACCGAGAGAAGTCCATTTAGAGTTGAACCGTTGCAACCCCTTGAAAATTCAAGTGTGTCCTTCACATGGCCTGCAGGAGGAGCGTCCACAGCTAAAATCCAAATCTTCCTGCCATCCAAAAAACAAGTGCAACAAGGCACTGCAGGGTGGAACACCAGGCAGACGGAAAAAAAATACAGCGGTTTACAAATACTTTGTCAAAAAGCTTTTTAAAAATATCCTCTGCTACCTCTGTAACCAGAGTCAGGGGCTGTTGAGTAACTGTGGGAAAATGTTTTCAGGGTTTTACCATGCATAACTCCTTAGGAATGAAACACTGATGCACTGTGAGGTTACAGAATCACCGTTCAGTCTTTTTGTTGCTTTAAAGTCACCCTCCACTTCACTTGGATGTTTGACCTTCACTGTGCAGAAGGATGTATGTGCAGAGTTTGACACAATTCACATGTTTTGAAGAAGTAACATTTCTTTCTTCTTCAATTGGACTTTAGTATATACAAGCATGAAGCACAAAGTTTGTAGCCAATCATTGTCTAATAGTCATGTGTGATGTGGAAATGTGATGCTTCCAGTGCACACACACTGAGAGTCGACTTTACAGTGAACATAGGAAACATCCTGTGTCCATTATTTAAACTTTTGATACAAAAATGTAATTTAAACTAACTATAATTTGATAAATGAATATTATGTGAATAAAATCATATCAAACATATATAATTATTCCAAGCAGAGTGTTTCTATAGCTCTGTTTTAACATCACATATGCTGTAGCTTTGTAAATGAGTTTGGTAAAAACAGCCTGTCAGGTTACTGGACACTCTGCTCGTTCTTTGACTTTCAAATTCAGGCATTTTTCAAGCAAAACATACCAAACATTTGCTTGGTCCAGCTTGTACAGTGCGAGGATGTGGTGCTTTTCTATTTAAATTGAATATTTCTGGACAGGAGATCAGACAAAACAAATCTTAAAAAAACCTCCACTTGGGCTCTGGGACACTATGAGGGGCCTTTTTCTGTTATTTTGTTGACACTGTATTGACAAAACAACCAATTGATTAATTGAGAATAAATAATGGGCAGAGTAATTGATGCTGAAAAAAATCAATTGCACACTAGCACATGGTGCAACACCTCTATAACCATATAGTCAGTACAGTCAGATGCCTAACGGTGACTAAACTGCTACGTCTTCCAGCTTAATAATTTAGTAAAAAGTTGAATCAGATATCGCTGTCATGAAGAGCTATGCATGATAAAATGAAAATATTCTGCCACAGAGATTTGTCACTTTCAATTAGATATCAGGGGAATCTCAACAGAGGATCAAAAAGCATCACATACTGATAATATACTGATAACACCGAAAGCTGTTCAGAAGCTACATTCCCCATACAGAAGCATACATAAGTGCATAAATTCAGGTTTGACAAGTAGTGATGATACAAGATACAAAAAACAAAGAGTTTCAAACAACAAATGGTACACATTTAAAACGTGTTGGCTGCACACAGAAGTCTGCACATTTTGTGCACAAAGACTACATGTACACACTGCATGTAAATTATTCTTTTGATCATAAACCGAATATCAGCGGCAGAATAAAGTGTCCAATTATAATAGCATTGTTGCACTAAACACTGCGCAGTGTTCCTAAATATTATGGTCAATTGAGGATATACTTGTAATTTACAAAATCGATTAATGTTTGATGATTTTGGTCTCTGTTGTTTGATTTTACATCTTTTAACAATTTCTCACTTGACTGGAAGCACTTCAAGATCATACCAAGTATCTGTGGAAGCATTTCATCAAAACAAACCTTGACTTGTACAATCCTTGTATCACAATGAAACTACAGGAATGTTTCATCATTGATATGTGTTATGAAAAGTCACAAAACCTTGCTGGAAGTCTAACACTGGTATTTTCCATCATTCTGGTTTTTTTCATCTGTTGTCCCATAGGTCAAAGTGCTCTCAGAAAATAATTTTAGGGGAAAAAAATCATCTAAATTATGTCAAAAATCTGATGGATCAAAAGATTTAAGAAATAGACGGTGGTTGAGATGGCAGCAGGAAATCATTCTGGGTCGTGTCATGTGTATGATAGAGTGAAACTGTCTTGGCAAAAGTCAGAGGTGGACTGAAAGACACTGAAGTGAATGTGAGGTTAAGGCTCGGATCTACTATCATGTAAAAACAGTTAAGTGCAGTAGCTCCTCTATGTGCAAAGACATTTATCAGGACCAGACATGCAAAAGAAAACAGAAGCAGTAAACTCATTTGAAGCCAACAAAAGCAAAAGCTGCCACAAGCAGCATCTGAGCAAACTTACAGGTGGGAGTTTGAACCATAAAGCTCGACCACCAGCTGATTCTGTCTATTTATTGTCTACTTATTTACATCTTCATGCTGTAGCAGTGAGCTTAATGTGTGGTGTGCACAATGTAAAACTATCAGTTGTGTAAAGCAGCAGTTGTACTGTATGGAAAGTGTAAATCCATACCAACAAAAATTCATATAATTAGAGTATATTCCGAGTTGCTCGGAATACACTTACACAATGAAAGATCTAAAAACTCAGAATAAAGTCTCATCAGAGTTGCTGTAGCATTCAACTGTGTTCAGCCAATCACAGATCTCCTCTCAATAAAAGCCAGCATGTGTGCAGCTTTGTATTCAGATATAAACCATTTGCCCAAGTACTGCATTTGGGTGCACTGTTGCAGTTGCTTCTACTTAAGTATTTCTATTTTATGCTACCACTATTAGAGCTATGGACCAATGTTTTTATGAGGGGGTCCTTGTTTTGAACCGCGCATGTAAACAGAAGTTTTGTTTACAAGAAAACTGCACAGAGCACCTTTAATACGTGAACTTCACTGCATCGAAGAAGAAAATATTGCACTTTTTACTCTTCTACATTTATCTGTCAGCTATAGTTCCTAGATCTTGTTTTACAATTTTACACAGAACACCTATGATGAGTTTTTAACACTACTCATATAAAGTAGTGAAAATTTGCTCCATGTTGACAAGCCACAACACTGAAATGCATGTTAATAGGTAATATAACACTGACAAATTCACTTTGTTGCCAATACTTGCTACCTTTTCTGTTAAGTAAAATTTTCACTTTTACTTGTAGCAGAGTATCTCAACAATATGGTATTGCAACCTCACTTGAGTAGATTTGAACACTCAAAATTAATCCAACTGAGTTTTTAGGTCCTTTGTAACATCACAACCACACCCAAAATCAAAAACTGATGGAAATTTGTTCCAGCTGGTTGGTTATTTATTGACCTGTTAAAAGTATATTTTGGCTGCCTCCCTGATTTTTTGGGTGATTGTTTATGCGGCTGAACCCATGTGCACAGAATTTCAAACATGCTTGTCCTAATGTAATTGGCATGCATACCCAACACATTCTTTGCCTATGTTTTGCACTCAAGCCCTGAAACACCTACAAATGCATAAGCAATAAGGCAAAAAACACTAAGAGCTGATCTAGTTTTTTGTTTTCTTTTTCTTCTTTTTTTTTACCCTTAGCACGGTGCGCTTTGTGCTGTTTGTAGATCAAAAAAGAATTTTGCAGTTACTGTTTGATCTGACCTTCAGTAGATCCGAGCCTTAACCCAGAGAGATGAAAGATGTCGGAGTGTTTGCACGTGTCAGAGATGAAAGAGAGGCAGAATAAGCTGAATACAGAGAAGGACTCCTATGGAGGACTGCAGAGAATGACCCCGTCCACACTCTGACGTGTTTTCCTGCAAAGAGAGTTAACAATGAATGAACCAATCCTTGTGGTTGTTTGCAGTTTATGAAAAAAGAATTTGTGCCTTAGTCTTCAGAATGATTTGGAACATTCTGAGGAAATTATTATTTTCACGTATATAAATTTTGAGATTATTGCCACACAAAGAATAAGTCAACACAGGGAGGATTAAATCACAGCATGCAGAAGAAGGCTTGCTGAAGTTCACTAGCTACAATCCTAGATGGTTAAATAGACTTTACAGTTTACAGAGCTAGGGTTCTGAGAGAAGTTTATCAGATGGACAGGTCTTTCTATTATTTTGCCCAAAAAATTTATATCAGTGAGAGTAGGCTAAATATGAGAAACACCTCTCTGTATAATGCAATAGAGTTCAGCAACGTGACAGACTACAGCCTGCAAAATGACCATGAAGTTGAATCAACACCTCTCTAAGACAGTTAGTGAACATAATAACTTCATGAAGGTAGGACTGTTTTATTAGATCATATTAGTTTCAGCTAGGTTTTCCCCAAAAACTGGCAACTGAGTGTATAATGGCTTTATAGAGATAGTTGATCTACTTACTAAGGCACTGTAGTCAAAGCAGGAAGTCGGGCCTTTACGATATCGTGCGTTGCTCAGTACTTCACATGGATTCTCCTCTTGAACTGTTTGTTTTTAGTCAAGGGAGGCAACAGTAACAGCAAACTCAACCTGCCACACAAGATGGATGAGCTTTCCACCTTCAGCACAAATGAAAGCACCACAGAGCATGTGAGCACAGAAAGGATACACTCTGTCCTGACCTGGGTCAATCTCTCGATCTCACAGGAGCTGCAGGGAAGTGTCTCAGCAACAACAAAGAGCAGGTTTGTGTTTTCTATCCGCTTTGCGTGGAACAGCCTGTAAGAGACAGTGATGGATATTTAGCTGACTCCATATGTACGGTGCAGGTCTGAGAGCACAAAACACACCGCAAACATAATTTGCTGACGGTCCAGAAAACACACCGTGAGCAGTTTCCACAGTCCTGCAACACATTGTAGGAGTTGGTGGTGTTTGTAAAGTAGAACTGGCTTTGGATGGTCACACAGCTGCTTTCTTTTGTCTCAAAACCTTCAACTAGGACACGATCTGAAAGACAAACACAAATAAATTCAGCATTTTATGTGGTATTTGTAAAACACTCCTAAAGATCATCATTTTAGATGTAGAAGTAGCTGTTGTGCTTTAGTTTAAATTGGTTTTCACCCAGATTTTATGCACATAATATATTCATCCAAAATTTGTTGTTTCCTGGTGCAAGAACACCCTGTTCGTTGTTAAGTTCTCTTTTAATGAGGACAGCTCAGGACATGATTCTGGTAACAGAAGTGTTAGGGGAAAAATGAGGACAAAATGCAAATAAGTTGCTGATTATACTGTGAGTCCCTCAAAGTAAATAAAAATTTAGAGTGCTAAAACAATTTACACAGAGATTTTTGTAGAATTAACTTTAACTCATTTTTAAATCAAAACAGAGTAGTAATTAATCCATCAGCTCATGCACGCATCTCCACACACACAGACTGAGTCGATACATCACCTTGGTGGAGCCAGCTGTTGTAGGCCAGTCCATACAGTAGTTGCTGGACCACAGACCTGAAAAAGTGGTAACATTGCACCTTGTTAAAGAATGAATTACATTTTGGAAGCATCAATAAATAACAGTAAACACATGTCACAGCTAGAGTAACACTGAGCTGAAAATAGTCGAGCACTGAGGGGCAGCTGCCAAGCAGGAAAAAAAATATTGCCTTCCTGGTTGTGCAGTAGTCTTTAGATTGTTTTAAAGGGCAGCTCACATGCTCCTGGTGTCATCTGAATTGCAGTAAACAAAGTCTCACCATGCCACTGTGGACGTCCACCAGGCCAAGCTCAGAATGTCAGCGATGGATGGCTGCAGAAACAGAGTGTAGTTTGAGATGAAGGCAAATGTTTAACTGTCCCACAATCTAAAATCTGCAGGGCGTCTCTTACCACAAAGATGCCCCTTGGAGCTGCACCGGTGTGGCTGCTGCTGACCGGTTCACATGCAGACTGGTAGTGAAAAGACTGACGGCGGGTGAAGATTGAGTTGTTGTAGAGTGCATGCATCAGGTACGGGTCCACATCACCAAAGAAAAGACCGATCTGTGATGGACAGTCGGGTGAAAAAAGATCAGGGAAACAGCATCAGCATCATATGGTGGTTGAACTTAAAGTTTACTGGTTTGTATTTGTTTCATTCTCCTCCTGGTTCTTGAGTTCAGTTCAGTTGAGCTCAATATTTTGTGTCTCTCACTGCATCAATATTTTATTGATGCAGTGAGAGACATGATACAAACATGGAATACTGAGGGCTATCAAGAAAACAAAAATCACTCTGGGTTGATCAAAACCCCAAAAACAAATTCACAAGAAAATCTGAAAACACACTGAGGATGTCTCCAACAAGAGACCTTGAAAACATGATTCTGAATACTAATTCCTTTGTTTGGCATCAACAAACAAAATAAGGCATACTGTGGAAGCACATTACCGCACACGGACATACCTTTCTCCAGTGATCTCTCTGATTGGACATAACCAGGAACCCACCATCATCAATGAGATAGCAGAGGAGGTCCTACAGACAACAGAACAGCACAGTTTACTTCAAGGGAGTGGTACACATAGATACACTGTTACAAAGAGCTGAACTGATGAAACTGTCTGGCTGTAGAGTGGCTGGTCTGCTAAAGTTGTTGTTGATATGAGGGTAAAATTAAAAATTTAAAAGGTTCTCACGTCAGTGTTCACTTCACAGTCCATCTCACAACTTCTCGATGGTCCACACTGTTAAACAAAATGTGTAATGAGACATTAATGTCACTTTTGTTTGGGTGGTTTATAATTATCAGTAAACAGTGACATCTCTCTGAACCTTGTGGGAGCCCTGTCGACTGTCTGACACGTTGCTGGCCAGGATCTTAAACTTGTCCACCCATGCCTCCAAGTCCAGCTTCACTCCAACCACTAAGAGAAAAAACGCACAGGAGCAGACCGAAGACGGTAACAAGGAGGCAAGAAGCAGCATTTTAATCAAAAGAAGTTAAACCAAAGGTAGCTGAAATATGTGAAGGTAAGATTTGTCCACATGAAAGCATTTTTCTTACCTGCAGGTTTGAGCAGTTTGCCTCCTAAATTAACCTCTACAGCTGAACTAACCAGGATTCCAACAGTGCCATTTTCTGCACCTACAGGGTCGTCCAAGGCTGTTCATTAACAAAACGTGATTAGAAAAACTGATGACAGCTCACAGTCTGAACAGATGTGTAAATGCTGAATTTATCAGTTGAAGTTCATGTTTAACTTAAATTAACCATCATTTTGAAGTTGTCTGACAAAAACTTGAACATGGATTTTAACTTGAGATGCACATACGGGACAAAATATTCTCAACTCAAAGTCCTCTAACTTGTTTTATCAGAACTTTCAACTACATCTCATGGTCTTCATCACTGAATGGAACTGGCTCAGGGGACCTAATGGATTATGTGTGGGTGAAGATAGTAACCAATGATCTCAGTTCAAAGACTGAGAAAGACGTTCTACACTTAGGTCACTTATGTATGTACATCTGCAGAGTCTCTGCTGGTAACCTCAAGGTAACAAGCTAATCTGCTCCTAGCTCTCACTTCATATTTGCGCAACAGTTATGAGAGTGGTATCAATCTCCTTATCTATCTCTCAGCAGGAAAGTGAAAAAGAGTATTTGCAACTATTCCTTTAAACAACCTTTTAGATAAACGTATTAGTATCAGTTTCACTTGATAAACTAAAATCTAGTAAAATAAAGTGCATTTGCTCAGGTACTCACATGATTTTGATGGAGCTCTGAACATGTAACCTCTGTTGTCAAGGCTCCTTCTATAGTAATTTGAATTAAAGGGTTCAGGATCTTCATCCCATAACTCTGCAGCTCTGTAGAAACATAACACAAATCATTCATTGTTTTGCAAAAAAACTAGAATTACTGCTTTGCGTTTGAATGCCTCTGCCAACCAGTCAAGTTGCACTTAATTAGCGTGTGAATTCTGTAGCTTTAGCCAAAAATATGTTTTGTGCGGTCACTGTAATATTGACCTCTGACCTTTGACCACAAAATATAATTAGTTCATTCCATGTGTCCAAGGGAATTTTTGGGTTTTGAGTGAACTCTGAGATGATTCTACAACCACTTTGCATTGATTCTGTCTGATTTGACACCTGATGAGGCAGAATAATTCTCTCTCTCCTTTACCAATAGGCCAGAAACACCTGAAGTTCTTTTCTTATGTCCTTCATCTTGGTGTTGGACTTCAAAATTCAAGGCTTGAAGCTACAACCTCAAAACAATGAGCTGCTTGACAAGACACGCTTGAACTCAGTTCCTTGGAGTTTTTGACTCTTTCCTTCAAACCCTGAGCTTCAAAATATAGCAAGCATCACAAGGGCTGAATGCTTGATCTCAGAACATCAGAGTAGTCATCTTGCTCATTGTTTATGTGGGACTAAGGGCCTGCATCCACAGGCAGCTGTTCAGTGATGACAGCGCTCAATGTCCTTGGTGAAAAAAACAGCAAAAATAGCACAATATTTGGAACACTGCTGAGCTTGTCAGTGTTTGAACTGCAACCTCAAAATTTATGTGTCAAATTTGTGTGGAGGCTGTTCTTCTAGAATGGTGTTGGAAATTTTCACACACAGTTCAGTGTAGACATTTTAGAGTCTTATTGCCACAGCATCTAGTGGCCATTAGATTAGCTATCCTGTGTTTTTGAAAGTTGTGTCAAATTTCCAGAAGAATCAGGAATTTTATTTTTTAGGAAATAAGCACCCTTGCATCCTGGTCAGTACCAGGTCTTGGGTTTAAAAAGTATTTTTATAGATAGATAAATAGACAGATAAAATTAATTTCATTCATTTGCTTTTTGCAGCTCATCAGAGGTACTGAGATGTTTTTAAGTTGGAGCCACAGTCATGATTGCACTTCACAGTTTTGGGGTTCATTACAGAAAAGCTTTGTTCGAAAATCTCCTAATGCCTCCTTTGCATTGTTGGTGTCTGTGTTTACATGGAATTTGTTTAAGATAAGAACCACACAGTGACCTTGACCTTTGACCACCAAATTCTAACCAGTCCAACCTTGAGTACAAGTGTAAAGTAAATTTGGAGAAATTCCCTCATAGATTACTGAGATATTGCGCTCATGAGAATATGATGGATGGACGGACAACCCAAAAACATAATGCCTCCAGCCTGCTGCTGGTGCAGAGGCATTAAAAACAGACATGATATCTGTGAGATTACTATTATACTAGAAAGTACGCATTTTAACTTTACTCACATGTTGGGGAAAACCCGCGTTATTCCTCCATCTGTGGACGCAAACACAGCCAGGAAGCCGTACCTGTAAGAATTAATTTTGACTTAGCAAATTCTGTGATTTGCACAATGAATCTCTTTCTAAAAGGCAAGTTTTTTGCCATAGTAGATGGTGTGTACACTGTACAAAGCAACGACAATCTGACTCACGAATTCAGGTCCTTGTTCTTCCATACACGAGAGGCCAGCTGCCCAATAATCCTAGAATCCAAAATCAGGTTGTGGATGAGGCCTTGGTCACCTGGGATGAAAAGAAAAGCAGATAATCTCATTGGTGTGTCTGCACTGCGGCAGATAAACTACTACTAAAAACCTGTTAAAGCACCATGTAACTCACACTCATCAGATTCTGGAGAAATATCCAGCATGAGCGAAAGGAAGTTCTGCAAGAACTGGGTGTTGTTGTCAGAAAGCTGCAGGCGCTTGCAGTATTCCCTGCAGAGAGAGAACACAAATATATAATAATAACTTTCCCTTTACTTACAGAAGAGAAAGAGTGGAATGAAAAGAGGGAAGAGAGAATGCAGCCACCTTGGAGCCAGAAACACATGTCCTGATGATTCAAAGGAGCTGGGCAGCAGCGACTGCATATCTGTAACAAAAGACAGAGAGAGAGAGGAGGTGATCCACGTTGCTTCATCTCATCTACTGCATGTGTTACTTCTTCATATAAAAACAGAAACTTGAAAGCTCCCTGGTACTCACATTGGAGCTGCAGCATCACATCACTCAGGTCTGCCTGGATGTAGTACTCATTATAGGGGGGTAGTACCAAACCAAGACTGCAGGTGTCGGCATCCCAACAGGAAGAGACATGAATGAGGAGACACAGAAAGAGGAAGGGTCTTTAGATTCCATCCCTGTGTGCAGTACTGACCAGACCACAGGTGGTTAGTTATTATCTGTAATTCATAACATTGTGACCACTCACCTGTAATCTGTACCGTTGATAGGAGTCCAGGTGTAACCCCTGTACACCTCATCGATGTATTGCTACAGTAAAGGAGATAATAAAGGAGATTTAACCACTTTTAGTTTAATATGTATGTTCCGGTAATACAGTTTTGTTTTTTGATTCAGTTAATTTAAAGATCTAATCTGTGATCAAATTGTTAATACCAAAATGCAAAAACATTTGACACTAGTAACGCTTTTTTTACACTAATAACATTTGAAGAAAAACTGGTTTATATGTTCAATTTAGAGCAACAGAAAGAAAACACAAGATGATAACTGCAGTATGCTTTTAAGCCAATGCCAGAATGAGACTAATAAAAAACTTAGTATTGGAAATTTGTTGAAATTAAACAAATTATTTCTCCTCTTTATGATAAGTCTTACTAGGATTTGGACTTTAAATCATAACTACTATGAGACTATAAAGTTGAAATGTATGAAGCTTCTCAGAGGGAGAATTTACTTACCTCGTCAATCGACTTGATGAGAGTTTTGACCTGCATTTCGCCCGGTCTTCCATCGATCATTTGTCGGCGGATCTAGGGCAGGAAAACACAGTGTTATCAGTCAGAAACATGTTGCAAAAACATGTTGCGTGGGCCTTCAGTTACCTGCACAGGACACTACAGACTGGTAGGCAGATTGTCCTGAGGCAGACAGTGTTGTTCACTGGCCCGGTAATAACTTTGAACATGAACAGCAAGGAACAGAAAATGCCTGAAACCAGAGACTTTTCAGTTCCGCTTGGCACTAAGTGCTCACCTCCTCTTTATTGCCGTCCTCCACCTCTGCATCTAGGAAGTCCAGCGTCACAGGTTCAGGGAGGTTCACAAGCTGAGGAGTCAAGAGAGGGAAAGACATTTAATTACAGTAACATCAAATATAAAACATCAAATCATTCGAATTGTAAAACCTAAAGTTACAGTAAATGGACCTGTAATGGCTATCCCTTCCTGCTTCTCAAAACAACTACACACAGTGTACATACAATGCTTTTTGTCAGGTTAAATATAGATCACCTTTGGCTGGAGATTAGGATGTAGGAGAAGATATCCATTTGGGTCGATCGCAAATATGTATCCATTTGCTCCAAGCTGTTTGGGACAGAAAAAAGTGAGAAATGGAGATAATATCCCTGTCTAATGTCTAGTGCAAGCACAAATGAAGAGTTATGTGACTAATAGTGGAGCTAATGTGATGCACATACATTGTACCGTGGTGTCAGTCGCTTTATCTCATCAAGATGCACGTCAACTCCCATGACACCTAATATCAGCTGATTCTGGTGAGACAGCAACAATACATTTAAATAGTTAAAGGAATAGTTTGGCATTTAGGAAATACAAGGAAGCAAGGTTGGTTATCTTCGCTTCCTTTAAAGGTAGTCATTTGGTATTCAGCAATATTACACAACAGAGCTAAATTCTGCCGTTTAAAGGTAATACATAAAGCAAACTGAGAAAGTGACCATAGCCTGTGATATGTAAACATAAAAACACTCAACCTGCCATGCTATTACCATTACCTGTGAGTTTCCATCCATGGTGAGATTAAATACAGGAAGAGTCCCAGTTACTACCATGCCAAGACCCTACAGATTCCAAAGACAAAGCCACAAATAATATAAATTATGACTTTTTAAGTGTGTGTACAGTATCTTTAATGCATTTATTATGTTTTATGAGGTCCACCCAGTGGGGTCGTGCAGTCTCACCAAAGCATCCTGATATACATTGGTCCACTGAACCTGCTTGGCATCGCTGCCTGCCAGAACCATGGGGCGCCCCAGCACGTCGAGGTACTCCTGACAAAACAAAAGAGAAACGTGACCGGCTTCAGCTTCACAACAACCAACAACGTCAGGCCACAGGGAGAATTAGGATGTGCAAATAAATGGAGGTAGATGTTTCCACAGAGTGAGCGAGTGCCACAAGGAGAACTAGAAACAGTGAACGGGGATCAGCTGTGTCAGAGGCACTAGACAAACCCACCTGGGTGTTAATCCTTATAGCACAGATGGAACGGATCTCAAAATAGTAACCTGGCAAGCAATGGAGAAAAAAAGACAAACAGAGAGAGGGAGAGAGAGAGAGAGAGCATGTGTGAGCGATGCTTTGAAAAAACACAGGAGTGGTGCTCATAAATATTCCAGATTTTACTAGATGTTACTAGACTGGTGACTCAGCCACTTAAATCCCACAGATAGGAAGCTTGAAAATGAACATTGCTGAGCTTTAAAACTGGCATCTTTCAAATTATATACAAACATACTTTGTGACCAACATAGATGGTGATCATTTAACTGTATCTTTCTTTACCTCATTTAAGATTTTTATGAATAATCCCAAACAGCATAACTGACACTGTCGACTTAACTATAGGAGAAAATATCTATCATTATAAACATGTTGCATGTTTCACTATGCTGAAGCATACATAGTGATGGACACAGTGAATGATGGGCCGTCTTAATCATGACAAGGTGTGCATGAACCTGAGATGACTCATGGGACACACACCACCTTTGGAGGCCTGCTACTGGCTGATTCAGTGCTTGATAGAAGGCATTTTGGGATCTTAATTTACAACACTGCAGCTCTGCAGTCAGCACTGAAGAGTCACAATTTGACTATGCAAAAATTAGTTTTACACCTCCCTATACAAAGCATCTAAGTCCAGTGTTTTACTGTGATTTCTTTGACTCATTAATCAAAGTTTATGAGCATTTTTAAGACCATTTCTCAGGAGTTTGTACATAGCAGGACCTGTTTTGCTAATGTTTGTAAGTTAGCATAATTTCTCCAACCAATCAAATGTTTATTAATATGTACAGTAGAATTAACACAAATGGTTCTAAGGTGCTCAAATGATCCAAGCCATAATCTTTAATAGTCAATAACAAAGAATGCAAATCAACTGCATGGGTCATCTTAGGGGCAACATACCCTCAAATAAAAAATGCCCCCCCCTCTAAATCCAGTCTATTATATCAGAATAACAACAAAACCTGCCTAAAAAAACAGCTCTGAAAATGCAACTCTTTTGCAGAAGTATTCTCAGTGTCAGTTAAGTCACTGCCTGAGCAAAGGAAATCCTCACAAACACGAGTTCTTCTGGAAAGATCTCTCAGTTGAAAGTAAATCTGATCTACATAAAAATAACTGACGTCTGTGTGAGCAAACAGAGTCTAGTGAGCACCAACACTGATCGGAAAGCCAATCCCATTAAGCTCTGTGATTTATTTATTTGTTTGTTTGTTTGTGCACCTTTTAAATTTTGTCTAGCCTTTGCTGAATCGATTTAAAGTATACAACTCTTATAAAGTATAGACTGAGTGAGTGGGCCTATTATAGGAATGAATTTAAAGATTATTGGCTTAGCTAAAAATACATACACTCAATTTACTGTTGATGCTTTACATGTAGCAGGGAAGCCATTATGTACCAGTGCTTTAAGTCCAACTTATAACAATGATCCAATTTGGACTCAGCACAAAAAGGGCTCAATTATTATTGGCTTTATTATTTTGTGATACTGCAAATCACAGACATGTTACCTTAGGAAAACCCTCTGTACTATCTATCTTTCTATTAATTCCATCTATATTGTGTCATTTTATTACTCTTCTGATTCCCAACCAGGGGCACTTGTATTCTAGGGGGCACTTCTGTAGATACCAGGGTGTACATGGAAGGCTCAACAAAACTACATATTGTAATGAAGAAGAAAATAAGAAGCCAAATAGGATTATGGGTGATCTTCAGTAAAAACAGCAACCAGTAAGATGCCAAAGTATATGAAACCTCATTGGCAAGCAAGCAGAGAAAACAGTTAAAAGTAATGAATTTAACTGTCAAAACTGTCAGCATAAAGTAATGGATAAATGATTGTAATGTCCAGCTACTAACACTCTCAGTAAAACAAATACAAATGCAAAATTGCCCAAAGCATTGTTTAAAGAAACAATATAAAATTTTGAACTAACAGCATCAAATAACGATGCGATGGGGAATAATGTAAAATGAATGAATCACTGTGCAGAGAAAATTCGTCTCACCTTTATTGGTACATGCAATCCACTGTAAGGGTGTGACATCATAGTTGTGTTGACCCACAGAAAAGGTGAACACTCGAACCTTAGGAGTTAAAAATTGGAGAAAATTAAACACAGGTTTTCACCACAATGTGTCCTGTTCAAGAGCTGGATGAAACTGAGCGGTGAAATAATCAGAAGAAACCAACCGTTTTGTTGGGCCAGTTGTACTGCATGAAGACATCCTGAGCTCTGTCTTCTCCTCCGTCAGTAAACAGCATGATTATTTTATTACAGTTAGCCCGGGGGACATTTGTCTTCTGAAAAACACAAAAAAGAAAGAGCTGAATTATTGGCTCACAGTTGTCTGCCTCCGCCAACCAGTCCAGCTGCAGTTAATTAGTGTGTTTTGTGAGGTCACAGTGACCTTGACCTTTGACTACCAAAATCTAATTAGCTCAGTCAGTTCAGACCGAGTGAATGTGCCAAATGTAATGAAATTCCCTTTGGGTGTTGCAGATGTATCATGTTCACAATAACGTGAGGTAACAGTGACCTTGACCAATAAAATCTAACGTTTGTGCAAAATTTGAGGAAATTCCTCAAGGCCACAGCTGTCACCAGCATGGAAGCATAAAACAGAGTTTGGAAAATACAGTAAAACAGTGTGTGCAGATGTTGGTGCTCTAAATAAACACTTACATTTAACAGCTGGTTGAAGGCAAAATGAAATCCAGACTTGTAGTCAGTGGTGCCTTTAGCCTGCATCTGCTGCACTGCGTCTTTAAAGATCTTTTTGTTGCGCACATTAGCCTGGACTAGATGTTTGAAGCAGGGAACCACAGCCTCGGCCTTCTCGTTGAACTGAAACACAGTGGGAGACATAGACGGGGTTCAAATATAGAAGACTTAACAATTAAGGAAACAAGTAAAGCAAAGATAGAGAGTCAGTGATGAGTTTAGCAGATACTAACCCTGGCCACGTTGACATAGTCGTCATCAGACAGAGTGTCCAGCATTTCCATCACTGACGCTTTGATCAGTTTTAGGGTGAGTCCACTGACACTGCCACTCCTGGGGAAACACACAAGTATCATCCCAATCACACACTCAAATACATACAGAGGGATATAGGCTAGCATGAGCAAGAAGATCATTTTACATATTGGTCTGCAAAATGATGTCACAGAGTATTTACTAACACTGAAGGTGTGTATACGAGCCCAGCTGCAGCTGACAGAAATAAAGTGCTGCTAAATGGGACCTAATTTTGTGCTGCTTCCTGACACATTTTATGCAAATTAGTGCAAAAACCCACCACAGTGGAGGATATGTGGGGAAATATTAAGTCAACAAAAAGATCAGTGATAAACTGTAAAATCCTCTCAGAATTATGGAAAAAATCAATGTAGGGGAATTTTTTTTTTTTTTTTTTGCAAACTTTTAAACACTTCATTTACAACACACTCACTCTCTTCCTCTTAGTGTCTGACTCAAGTGTTCAGTAGTGTTGAAACCTTTAACCATGCTACTTCCAAATGTTCAATCACAGACACAGGAACTTAGCATTGTTAAACCCCTTTTAGCAGCTATTTGTTTCATTTCCTCAGTGACGTACAGTTTGCATAAATCCAGTTTTCAGCAGTGCTGCTAAAAGTGCAAGCAGGTTTTTTTGATTTGTAGTTTATTCACCAGGATTTTTAGAAATCAGAATGATAAAAACATCACATGGGTCAGTGACAAGCATGACGCACACGTGAAGAGCAAACAAACATGTTTCATGTTGATGAAAGTTCCTTCATGAAGGCTGCTCTCCTGCTTTCCTCATTCTACTCAGTAATAGGATTAACCTTGCAAAGAGTGCAGATAAATGACTCTTTATCAACACAATGGAGAGCAGCCATGGGGACAGTACCACAGTGACAACAACAGACTCCTGTACTCAACCATGACCATGAATACACTCTGTTGTAGATGGAGAAACATTCTCCATTAAATGTTAAGCAAGCTAAGCTCATGTTGAACAGACACACATAAGAGCTGTGTCTGCCACACTGTCACACTAGTCCTTTAAATAGTAAAGGGTCTTCAATGACGCTCATGACTCATCAAACTGTATCCATTATATTTCTTGCTCTTTCCCTTTTGTAAAACTAATTTAGGTTTTGTTCTAGTACCTGAATCATCTCTAACCTTTAATCTGTCTGCACATGAGAAGCAGTATGAGCTGCACTCTCAGCTCATTTCAGTGCAGAGTCAGTGCCAGGTGCACTGTTTTCCCCACTACAATGTAAATTTAAATCTAGACTGTTTCTCCAGTTATTGCAGGCCAACAGGACCAGGAGCCCAAAGAGTCTGCTCACTTGTGTAAAACCACACTATAAATGGTCTGTTTCACTTGTTGATGAGAAGGAAGTGCTGGAAAGACCGAGAAAAAAAAAATCACAGATAGATTTCAACAGCAATTAATTATTTAAAACCGTGAGGAAAGAGAAATTTTCCTCTGCTGGTTCATAGGGAGGCAAGCAGTAGTAGAATCTTCTCACATATACTGCACTTTTGCCATTATATCCTTTTCATATTCAAATGTAACCTGATTAGTAAACCCAAGAGAATACTCAACCGAAACCTTCTGATCAATTACTTACACATCCACAAGAATGACCATGTCTTTAGGGGATGAGGCGCCCTGGATGTACCTGTGAAAAAGAGAAGATACAAAACTTTAACCATCTAAATCTACTGCACATGTAATAGACCAGCATGAAAAAATACAGCAGCAGCATACTGTACCAGGGCCTCCTCCTGACATCATACAGGTCAATTTTATCAGGGGCTTTCCAGGGTGTAGCTGTAACAGTGAAAACAAAAAGTTTCCTTGATGCTGTTTATGTAAATTTGAATCAGGCTTTGTTCATTCCTTTTAAAACGACAGACAAAATTCACTCTTCACATTCCACATAAAACCTACCTGGATAGTAGCGGGTGACTCCTGTCGCACTGCCAAACGCTTGCCACAGCAGCGATGGATCCTCCCGACTGTTCTCCATGAAGACTTTCTCCAGCGCCTGCGTCCAGTTCAACTCATTCAGAATGACTGGAGCTGAGTAGACAAAACAGACAAATATGAGTGACATTAAATCACATGTATTTTATATCATTACAAGCTACAAAATAAGAATCAGATCCACTTGCCTCCTTTATAAATATCTGTAGGAATCTGAACAGCTGTGTAGGAATAGTTGACGTTGTTTTTGAAGTTTGGATCATAAACAAACTCCAGCTTGATATGGGAGGGATTTTCCACCTCTCCTTCTCCATCCATCGAATACTATGTCAACAAGAGAGACGATTTCACATGTATTTCATTATCATTTCATTCAATCAGACACTTTTAAATTTAGAACATATAAAAAAATCTTCCCTCTGTTGAAAAACCCCTATAAAAATATATATATATATATAATATATATATATATATATATATATATATATAAAGCAGCAGAGAAACCGGTCTATTTGTTTCTTACTCACATAATCCAGCTCAGCCTTAGAGTCATAATAAGCCATGTCCAACTCCTGAAGGAAAACAGACAGGAGATATGAGAACTATGAATCAATATGACGATAGAAAATCAGGGCTGCATCTTAAGATTATTTTGGTTGATTATAATAATCCTCACTATCGATTAACTGTATCAAAACCTGCCAAACAGCAATGGTTTTTTTTTAAATTTCTTTCGTTTAGCTGCCATTTTCTTTCAAGACAATCGGGACTATTGACAAATGAATAGTTGCAGTCAACATCTATGATGGATTCAAGGAATGTGGAAGTTCAGTTACACAATGCATTTTATAATAACGTCAAATTTACTTCAGTCAGTGAAATCTGTGAGGTTTTTACTGTGACTGACAGGAAATACTGGCTTCAAACAGCATCAACCCCAATAAATAACAGGAGAGAACAGATGCAGTGCAACAACAAACAGCAGTTTGTCATCAAGAGTACCAGCAGAAGTTTAAAAAAATCTTTATTATTATCTTATTATTGTATAAATGTATGCAGCCAGAGACAGTAAAATCATATAATCTACTCCATATGGTGTAAGTATGAAGTTTCTATTGTGCATCATTCTTGAGTTATCGTGATCACAAGAAATATCAGTTTCATCCTAATTAAGCAAAGTAGCTCATTAATTAGCAAAGATTTTTCACACCAACATGTTTGTCTTTGCGTACTGTATATCTGTCATCAAGCTAACAAGTTCAAACACTTGTTAACTTAAAGTGTTGAGGAGTCACAGGAATTTCTGGGAAATCTGTGCCACCTCCTTAATATGCAGCAAGGTGGCCCAAAATCTAATCAGATCATCTGCTCCATACCTGTGGTGTAGGTATGACGTTTCTACTATAACGGTCACAGATGCCAGCATGAAGACATAACATCCTGCACACCACGTAGGATGATGACAGGCCATAAAGACACAATGATACAAAATGGAGAAAAGCAGCAAATCTTCCCATTTGTGAAGATGTATCCACCAAATGTTTGCTATTGTTTTCAGCTCAGTACTGTCACATTATGAATCAGTAGACAGGCGGTACGGCTCGGGTGAAGCGTCGCCATCTGTTAGTCTTAGTTTTTGCAGAGACTCAACATACTTCAGAATGAGTGTGACAGCTATTCAAAGGCTGATCTGTTTCTATTTTTGGTCCTGTTCTGATTACCACATCTTATCTCCAAAGAGTGCCTTAGCCTATATTACAAATCAGCTAAACATGACAACTTTCCCCGTCTGCTGTTACTTATACAGATCTCCTGCTCTCTCAGACATTATCAGCCAGTGTTCTTTATCAGTCAATCCAGAGAGGTGATATTTCTCATCCTCCATGTTAACTTCTCCTGAGAGCTCCGCGTCTTTAGATCTCAGCCTATGAGCAGAGCTTCAGTCTTCTTACAAATATTTCACCTGTTTAATATGATGATGCTCGTATTGGTTTACTCTGCAAGTTAATTCTTGGCCTTGGAAACAGCAGTTGACAATGCAATCAATCTGTTATGGAGCTTTTTATCACATCACAATCTCAGCAGGTGGATTTTGCCAAGGTTTCAAAGAGTTATAGATGTTTTCATTTCCATTTTGCACATTTTTGTCTGCTTTTTTTTCAGTCTCAGAAAAGAAATTCTTTAAGTACATAACCATGACGACTGGGGCTACTCCATCTGCCGAGGCAATATGATCAAAAGCTCCACAACAGTTACTGAATGGAAACAGTTCTCAAGGTCAAGAAAGAACTTTCAAGCTCAAGTTTTGGTGGCTTTTAAAAATAGGAAAAAATGGACCTCCCATTCAGATTATCTCTATTCAAAAGAGCCAAACGTAAATTTTCATATCATACAGAAAAGAATGAAAAACAGCAGTTCACTGGGAGGTAGGAAATCAGTCTAAAAGCTTATGGTACACTCTGGGAAGTGGTCGACAGTGTAGTAAAGTACACCGTTTTCAGTGAATGGGGCAGAATTTGCAAAACCACCAGTGCAGTCTTTTTAAAATGACAGGGGGATTCAGTGCCTCAGAGAAGGATGTGAGAGGCCATGTGAGAGGATGAGGTTAACCCCATCTCATTTTGCTGGGCAAATGAAGCAGACCGAGTGGAAAAGCGGAATGCCAATGCGCATAGGACTCAACAGAACCGCACGGCTGAGTGCACTCAGTCATCTGTTTCACCCAGCCGAGCGCTGAGGGATCTGCTCAGCTGACTGGTGTAAATGTTCTTTTCAGTCTCAGGTCGTCCCATTTAGAGTCACAGCGCTCGGAAGAATAAACCCATCTGGTTTGAATTTACATTACGTGTGTTCATCCTTATTCTTTGTATTGACCAAAGAATGAAGGTTAATATAATTTAGATATTTATTCAAAAATACAGTTTGGTGAGGAAATAAAGAAAATCCTTAATAAGAACTACTGTGCCTACAAAAAAATAAGACTTTTACAAACCCAGAGCACTGCTCCAGTAGATGTGTTAGTAACTATAGTCTGTAACATGATGGTGAATTTAAAACAACAATGAATAAAAGACTGCAAAACATTTTTATTCTACTTGTTTGACCTTAAGGTCAAGTCCACTAAAGACAGAAAAACATGTCAAAGAAACCTCTTTACAAGAAACTTTTGAATCAAAATGGCACCCGTCAACAAATGAACACTGCACTGACAGAAATATGCTGGAAAAAAAGTAAATTGTCTGAGCTTTATTATAAATGGAAACACAGACAAATGCAGTTTTACCTTTATTCCATCCTGCCACAGATGCTCTCGCTGGAGCCGCTCTGCTTCACTGGCTAACCTCTGTTGAAAACAGAAACACATTAGAGGAGCAAGTTTAATGACACGTCTTGTCTCAGTAGGGACGAACACTGTGAAACACTGCGGGTTCCTCAGAGACATGTAGTCCTGCATTTTGTACCACACCAGAGCCATTCTGACATTATCAGGGAAGCTGTCAATATAATACTTTGTGGTTATTGTCAGGGGTTTTTTTGGTTGTATTTTGCAGACCCTGCAGCCAGACATTAAGACAATAGAAACATGATCTGCCAGACACACTGGATATTTTATACACTCAGATATATACTCTATACTGGATATTATCTGCAGCTGAGACGTTGCTGTGTGGAATCAAGCAACAATGAAAGGCAGCATGAATAACTGTAAGCAAGTACTGTTTAAATCCTGAGGCTATACCTTTACTAAACTTAAATGCAAGTGTTTCAAGAAAGTTTTGCTTCGTCAGCAAACTCATCCTGAGCTTTCCCAAAGAAGACACAAATCAAACTCTCATTTTCACTGAATGGATCTCCCACAGAACTAACACATGGTGTCTCTTACAAGAAGTTTGAGATGTTCTTTAGAGGCAAAGATGAAAATAAAACATATAAATGTTGTTCTATATTATTATTACATGGAGTTATGTTAAATTTAAACCTTAAACATTAACTAGATAACACTGTACAATTTAGTTCTGAGATCACATCACAGAAAAGAAAAACATTCACAGTTGCTGACAAGAGAAGAAATGAGCAGCACATAGCACGTCACTTAAGTGCTTCATATTTGTCAGGAAAAAAGATCACTCACATCGAGGGCCTTGCGCTTCTTAGCCAGGAGTTTCTCTATGTCTGAAGCCACCTTCTCCACTATCTTTCGAGGCTGATTCTTCACCAGACTAAATCGTCTTCTTTCTTCATTGTATATCTGTAAATTTTTAATGGACAATGTTAAAAACGTAGACACAATAACAGCTGCACAGTCATTCTGTAAAGTATGTTTCTGCTGACCCAGTGTCTCTCCATTGATGATATGTGGCCTTGAACTTTTATAGTCTGAGCTGACTTGGCACAAATCTGCATCACCATTAATGCAGTTGATTGTTACGGGCAGCATCTGTTCGACGTTATTAGATATTTGAAAATACTCATTTTCAAATCTGCAAAATTTTAATAAAACTACAGAATCAAACATTTAAGAAAACAGATGCAAACAAAAAAAATTCCTGACAGCAGAAGCGGCCTTATAATTCAAAGCTCATGAATTTGCAAAAGGAAAGGATCCTTTTTATATTTAAATGCTGACACAGGGGAACAGTCAGTTGTTGTGATTCTGTGTTCAATCCAGATCTAAATATGGCTCCTTTCATGTAATCTATTCACACACACATTGTCTGTTGGAATAGTTTTCACCGAAGAATCACAGAGTTTTATCCTTAAATGACACTAACGCCATGTGGCAGATTTTCTTTTAGACATTATAAAATCAAAGACAACACAAGAACTCATGTGACTGCTACATGTTACATTAAGTCAGCAAAGGAAAAAACACACACACACGAACACACTCATGTAATATTTAAAGATGTTTTCTGCGGTATGACTTTGTGAGATAAAGTCAGAGTGAGATTATGCGGTTTGGACCGCTTTAAAAACCCTGCAGAGCTGGTTGGTTGAATATGAGACATTCAGTTTTATTTCCTTTGCCAATAATGTCGCGCAGTGAAGTGCAGCAGCCTGTGATATTGTATCATATAAGAGGCTGATTGCCCCTCAGATTGAGGTTTATTTTATGATCCGATGAAAATAAAAATTACCAAAGTGATGACACTTTTTTGTCTGATCACAAACCAGCCTATTACATGATACACTCCGCGGTTCGGTAAAATAACTGATTGTCCTTTTCATTTCATTCTAACTTGAGTCTGAAGCTCACTGCAAACTGAAAGAGCCGGATTCACCCAGATGATGCTCTTACTGCTGCTCTCTGGGGGGACTGGAGTTAAATTAGACCACACATGGAAACACATCACAGTTAACTTCAGAGGTCCTGAAATATGGCCTTTTCAACTTCCTTGCAAACTATTCCTTATGATTTCTTACACCAGAGAGCTTTATGGATCATTAGAAGACGTCTGGGAATGACACCAGAGTGAGAGCAGACGAACCTGCGTGGAGTAAACCTCTGTGCTATTTTTGTTACAGACATAATTCCTCTGCAGTTTTGTTTCAAACTTGTTTTTCTGCTTAAAAACTCAGAACAAATAACGGTATAACTGCATAAGCAAAGACGCATTTAAAATATTTTCGCAGTGTTGCTCAGGATAAAAAAAAAAAGCTACTGGAAAATTTCATTGAGTGCTTAAAGAATCTGCACAGTATCATTTATTTGGAGCAATAATAACACACAGACGTTGCACTGAGGTCAAGAAACAGACACTGGACTGTTTCCCTCTTTTACTTAGCATATAACGGGACGTCAGGCAGCATCAAGCTCATATGCTTGATCCTGCCCACAATATCTAACTACACAAACACTGTCTTGAGTATTATATTATTACACAGAAACCATGGTGACGGGGAGTTCAGGAGATTGCGTGTCAGAGTGTTTCAGACCAGGGGGGACAGGATACCTGCAGTGTGTCATCTTTAGAGTTTTAGGGCCATCAGACTCTCAACCCCGTGAGGAAAGACGTCAGAGAGAAGATGAAGACAAGACAGGCCTGGGAGACGGTGACCTGGATGAATACATTTGGCGAAGCCGCATAAAGTACATATGACAGCCCTCAGCCTATAAATGCACTTCACGAGTTAAACTTAAAGACATCCCTCAAGTTGTGTGCTGACCAGATGCTGTACTGGCCCACGCCGCACAGATG
Organism: Lates calcarifer; assembly: GCF_001640805.2. Classification (NCBI taxonomy): domain Eukaryota; kingdom Metazoa; phylum Chordata; class Actinopteri; family Centropomidae; genus Lates; species Lates calcarifer. The sequence goes on along the minus strand of NC_066844.1, from coordinate 23,773,624 downwards.
GGAACATGCAGTAATGAACAGGGTGTTTCTGTGAACTGCGTGCTGTCTGTGAAGAACTAGGTCCTGTGTAGAATATATTCAGGATCGAGATGTTCCAGCGAGAATGGATATGACGTTGATAAAACTTAATAACCCTTTCTGCGGATTTTAACAGAGTAAATTACTTTTCATAAAAATGAGGTGGGAGCGGGAAAATGTCATCTGTACGACACAAGTTCCACCAGAGGAACATTTCTGAGGTACATATTAATCTCAGTCAGCCATGCTACCAGTGTGGCTGTTTGATTTCTCTTTTCACCACTTTGGTCCAGACTAAAATATCTCCACATCTGTTAGATGGATCACAATGAAACTTGGTCCACACATTTATGTTCCACTGAGGATGAACTGTAATATCTTTTGAGATGACTTAACTTTTCTTTTAATGCCATCATCAGGTCAACATTTTAATTATTATAAATTATTTGGTTTACTAACACGCTTAACTTTTCTCTGTGCACATGTTAGCATGCTAACATTAGCATTTCACTTACAGCAACACTGAGCGTGATACACAGAACCACTAGCATGGCTGTGGAGATTTTGACAACCAGTTCAGGGGGGATCTTGACTAGTTTCTACTAGCATCAGCAGACTAAAAATCTAATGTAGAACAGGGCTGTATCGCAGACACCTTCATAATCCATCATGATCCGCAAATGTAAAATTATGGCTTTTTATTGGTTGAATTGAAAATGATGTATCATTTAAATCACAGACGTTTCCTCGACAGGAGGAGATTGTGCGGATGCGTTCCAGGCAGAGTGGAACAATTTCTTGATAGAACCAGAGTGTTTCAGGAGCAAGGACGGATTAATGAGGATTGAATGAATAAGTGAGTCTCACATCAAGGCATTACTGCAGGCTGCAGGCTGACCATCTGCTCTGCTGTGACACAAACAGAGAGGACACGTGCCGAGGGAACGCCCCCACACATCATCTCAGAGCAGGCCTCTCTTGCCCCCTGCAGATGATCTTTGGTCCTGGTTTTTTTTGGCATTTGCCTTTTCAGGGACAGCCCCTTACTCCCAGACACCTGTTACAGCTAGGATGTGAAATGACCTTGATAACTTATTGGACAGGGCAGGTAAATGGTGATAGATATTCTGATGAACTTGAGTATGAAATGTGTTGTGTTTGCATGCACACAAGAGGCCAGGTTACTGTGAGAGAAGACAAGAAACTGGACATTTACATGCAGTGAATTAGATCAATCTAAAACCCCTGTTTTCAGTGCATTTGGTGGAAACCTATTTTGTGATTAAAGCTTTAAGTTGCCTCCACAAGGACGAGTACAGTTTAGTTTGGTTTTGAGTTTGGTTTTCATCATTTTAGAGCTGAAACTAACAATTATTTTCATTATCGACTAAATTTTTGTGATTAATCAATCATTTTGTCCATAAAACTTAAAGATATTTAGTAGATTATTATAAAAGAAAAAGACAAGCATTGACTCTTCACATCTGATCATTCCAGCTCTAAATTATTTTCTTCACAACAACACAGCCATTTAGAAAGCAAGTTATGTGGACACTGGATCAAATAATCATCAATAATCGCTGATTCATCTTTATTTAACTGATATCTCTTTTCCCTTTAAAGATCCAGTTTGCTGAGACAACAGCAACAAAAAGGCAAATTTTCTCACTTTTATGTGTCAAGCTTTAGCGATATCCTTCTCAGATTTCTCTAATAATACTGAGCTAGCTAATTCCTCTGAGCCATAGAGCTCCATTAACTATTAAAACCACATACATGAAACACATTTTTTACACTGGGTGACAAGTTCTTTCATTACAGCGAACACATGCACTGTAGTTTATTCCCACATACACAGTCTGTAGTCACCTTTCTTTTAAATGAAAGTGAGGATTCAAGGCCTGTTTTTAAAGATGTTTTGTGTAGGAAAGACTTGGTTTGAATGAAGTTTTTGTTGTGTTTCATTTCATCATCAGCCTTCTCCTTTAAAATTTGTTCAGTCTCTTTCTAGAAATAATGTCCTGTTAGAAATCTGTTTGAAATTGAGACAATTTAACATGAATAAGGAAACCAGGCTTCTCATTTACAGGATATGACAGTAATCAGGTTACTGCAGAGCACCAGGTATCAGATTACCTCACTGTGTGTAATGTAAAATGTAAAAATGCACTGTGATGATGTGGATATATAATCAGCTCTAACTGAACAGTAATAAATGACCTGTTCCACATAACAGAGGCATTACATGATCATCTGAATTAATATTCATGAATGTAGGAGTTATTAAACTCATGACTTCATGAACATAATACTAGATATTCTAAATCTAACCACTGTGGGCGTGTGTTCAGGCATCTTCAGAGAAATTGTACAATGTGTGCCGGATTGATAATTATTGCAAACAATACACAAAGTGCCAACAAAATTTGGCTACGACTTCTAAAAAGCAGAGCATACATTCTGAAAACTGCTGAGTATAAAAGCTATTAAAGAGAGTTTTATGTCTGTCCTGGGAAAACGAAAACATTGTGTCACTGGCTGTTCACTGCTCTGCAAAGTGTCCCAGAAAATCATGTAAAAAAGAAACAAAGCAGTTTCTAGGAGGCAGACTGTTTATTGATTTCTTGTTTTATGCACCTATTTAGCTTTAGCACTCAAACTTAATGGATTTACAGCTGTTTTGCGCATCGACCTCTCTGCTCGGTGCATTTCTTATTGAGTTTATGCAGCAGCGCTGTGATGAGTAAGACCTGTGTAGTATTAAAAAAAAAAAAGAAGAGAGAGAGCTACACACTCACCCCTTTCAACTGCTGAGCTCCAGTGATTTGCTGAAAGACTCTGTCAATCTCCTGCTCGATACGCCTGGCCCAGTGCATTATCCTGTGGATAAACATCACAGACTGACTGTCACACCACACAAACAAATGAAAAAGATATGTGTATGTGTGTGTGTGTGAGAGAGAGAGAGGGAAGGAGGGAGAGAGTGTGTTTGTATGCAGCGATGTTGAAACAAAAATAGCTTTTACCAGTGCACAAATTATGAAAATGTGTTTCATTTAACAAAAACTAAAACACATGAATGCTTTCAAAAAGACAGACATACTCTTCCTTCTTTTGGCTCTCATTATAATAAATAAATATTGTTTCAAGATATAATTAATGAATAAAACACATGCTTCTTCACTGCAACCAACACAATTAAAAAGGCAACAGTGATCTAGACATTTCCGCCGGAGCAGAGTGAACAGGAAAAGTTGACTGCTAACTCAGATTTGTGCAGTTCTTGATACCCTATCAACTATATCTTCTCAAGAAAATCTCCACCTGTCTTATTACCACTGATCACACCAGTTCAGCATTGTCTGAACGTCATCAGGAGCAGAAAATAAGCTTATACGACAGTTGCCTCCATCTCTAAAGTTGAGAGTAAGCCCTGAGATTTTAGTAACACTACCTAAGCAGCTTTGTTGACTCATTATCATAATTCTGTGAGAGGATATTTCCAAAGCAAAGAAACACACAATTTCCAGAATCACTTGATGAGCCAGAAGAAACAAAATGTCCACTGTGATGTGAGTGATAAGAGTGACCATAACAGGAGAGGGAGAGGTGTACTGAGCTTCTCGACTAATTTAACAATGTCTGGGCATTACAACTTAAAGTTGACAATGTTTAAAGCAATATTTGTAAAAAGGAGCAACTTCCTCTCATAGTCAGAAACCTGAGAAATATTGCTTGGAGCTGTGAAGCTGCTTGAAGTCCTCCTTATTCTACTGTTGTCAGTTCTGAACCAGAAGATGCAGCTTTGACCCCTAAAAACATCCACTCACGACTTGCTTTGAAGATTTCATCCACTATGATTTTGCAGTATATTACAGAGCCACATGCGGTCACAACTGGATTAATGTACTCTGGAATCTGTTTTGTCTGAAAAATATATTCACATTTCTTTAGATTTATTTACAGTGATAGCAGAGAGATAAACAGGAAATGCAGGGGAGAGAGAGAGGGGATAACATGCAGCAAAGCCCAGGCCAGATTCAAACCCAGACATATGGCACACACATTTAACCAGGCGAGCTACAGTACAACGTAACTGTGTTTCTAAACACCTGACTAAATGATCTACATCTGGGCAGAATTATTGCCCTCTTTAGAAAAATCATTGTGTGAAACCATTCAGAGAAAATGCCAAGACATATATATGTATATTACTGCTGTATTAGTTTTTAACCTTAGTGCCCAGAACTACTCATATCACACATATTCTGCAGTTCTGAGCTTTAAATGAACGATGGTCTTCAATGTGCACATGCACCGTGGGTGTGAACTGGTTGCTCCCTTGTTACTCATATCAATTCAAGGTCAAGTTATTTTTTGTAGCTGTGAGAGAAATATTCACATAATACATAAGATTGTCCTGGATAATAAGAATAAAACCAGTTGGTAAAGTCACTAAAGTCCATTTGAGCTAATATTTTCCTCATGCAGCTGCTGTGGGCTGCATAATGGACGATCATCCTCTACACAGGAATGGAAGTCTGTCAGGTTTACCCTCCTTCCCTACTTTTCATCCTGTTGATTTGGTTTATGTTGTGCAAATGCCTTTGTAATGTAGTAACATTCACTACCAGACACACATACACTCACAATATGAGCTGTGTTTGTTGGAGAGAGTCCCCAGACTGGTGCGGTGAAACAGTCTGGCAGAAACACCGGTGATATTGACAACAACACAACCACTGCACCTGGTGGTGGAGGACTGCCAGCAACAACACAGAAACCTTTCCTGACCAACAGGGGTACCTGGCTATTTAATGAATAAGATTCAAACAGCAGCAGCGCTCCCACCAATCCCTCTGTCCAACACATGAGTCACCCCCACCAGAAACACCAGATCCACCACCAGCACTGTATCAGCACATAATTCCCTCCCAGCCCACACACACATCCTACCAGATGTTGAAGTGGCTTTAACAGCGAACTGAGGATGCAGAGACCAATAAAAGCCTTCTGATTTAACACATTAAAAATAAGATTTTTCCCGACGTAGTATCTCCTTCAGAAACACCCTCTTCTTCTCCCTCCTCCATGATCAATTTCAGTATTTTTAGAACATAAAGTAACTGAGAGAAACATCAAGCGGAAAGGTGTCATGAAAGGAAACTCTAGATGAATCTTCAGAGGCCTGCTGTCTTGCCAATGTCAGGGAAAGAGAAATTTGCAGATTTTTCTTTCTTTTTGGTGAATAAAATCTCAGAGGAAAAATCTAATTGAGAATCATTGTGCTGCAGATGATTAAAAAGCTGTTGAGATTTATTTGAATTTGCCAGTGACCAGACTTCTTCTGGTTAAACAAAGGCTAAGGTCAGAATATAATGGAAGGAACTAAACAACAAACAAGAGTCTTGTATATAGGGTCAAAGAATATGGCTGAATCTTTCTCTTTTGACTTATTTTAAGAGAAAGATTTCAAGATTGTTTCAAGTTGTCAAAATAAAATCCAAAACTAGCACTAAGCACAAAGGCTAACCACCTTGGAATAAACTCATACATGTGCTGCTATTAGCAGGCAGAAGCTAAAGATTTCATTGTTGAGAAAACTGATTTTACAGTATTCACCTTAAATCAACTGGATTCAGTGTCAATTTTGGATGAATTCAACAACTTTGTCAGCGCATTAATGCCATGTTGAAAGCACAGAGAACTGAACTGCTTAAGATGCTAAATATGCTCTAAAGATTATATTAAATACTATAGTATGCATGTTTCATGTTAGAGATTACCTGTATGCCCACACTTTGCCACCCTATCCTCAAGACACCCTGAGAATCACTGAATGGTCGTAGCACGAATAAAGATTCACAGCTCCTTCCTTCACTGGCTGAGGTGATCCTGCAGCTCAGTCTGGCCAAATGGATTAAAGAAGACTTTTGGGGGGGGGGGGGGGGCATTTATTTGAGCTTTTTGCTTAAATTATTTCGATCCAGGAAATAAATCTTAATACCCAGAAAGTCGCCACAGATCCCGTAAGTGCCCAGAGAGTCGATCCATTATCAGTCAGACAGCTTCCAGCAGAGTTACGAGACAACATCACAGATTAAAGTCTTGTCTGGCTTGTTTCTAGCGCCGGACGAGCCACAAATCTCAACTCAGCTGTCCAGATCCGCAGAAAGACACAGGTTTTTTCAGATGCTGGCCGAGCTCCCCTTTTCTTCTTCTGATGCTAGTACGAGCTGAAAGGTTTGACGTGAAACACTTTCAGACCTGATGATGAACAGAGAGCTCTTGGTACAGTGCTAGACTTTTCACACTCTTCTTTTTGAAGTAGAGATTTACTTCTGGGTTAGTTTACTCCAGCAACATCAAGGCTATCGCTCTACAGGCTCATTTAAGACGTGACTGAATGCCTCTCTAACAGGCACAGGACTGTTTAAAAGTGAATTATTTTCAGTTTGAGGCAGTCATGGCAACAAAGTGAGGAAAAGAGCAGCAGACAACACCTTTCTCTCTCTCTCTATGTTGGCAACTGCAAATGTAACAACCATCAGAGAAATATCATAAACTATTTCAAAAACACACTCCATTGTCACAAGGTTTAATTTTCCATTAAGCTGTCATGGGCCACTGTGTTAATGTGATTACTGTGGCCCTGAAACCAAGGCCACCTTGGCTGATCTAATGAATATCTTCATGAAATGATAAATGAGCAGTTCTTGCTACAGAGACACGGAACAACAGTGAGTCAGCATCTTGTGATATTCACGCAATTCTTATTTGTTTGGAGGAAATACATTTTGAAAGATTTGAGCTTTCACAGGCAACTTTTACTTATTCTTAAAACTTAAATCCAAGTCTGACTTTACACGTCTCTCATCGAGTTAAGATTTCAGATGTATATTTAGAGATACATTCGTGATTCTCACATAGAAGCAAATCTATAAGGTATAAGAGAAGACTGCATGCAATACATAAGTTCCTGACTGCAGACATTTAAGTAAAATTAGTCTTAAAGACTAATTTCAAAGGCTCCTTTTTACCGTACAATAACACAGGTTCATTACACGTCACACTGCAGTATGGGTCTAATAAAATCTCAACCGCAATCTGTGTCAGATTGTAAGATATCAAATTCCAAACACGTCAGATACGACAAACGTCTCATTAACTCACACCGTCCATCTGCACCTCGTATGTTTTGAAATTGCTGCTGCAAAAAAAATGTTTCTGCAAACTGCACTCCTCAGGCTTCAGCGGAATAAAACAGTTTGCCAGAATGCTGATCTTTACTACCTGAAATAAATGCACCAGAGTTATGTATGCAGCTTTCCTGTTCTTTTTTCTTTCTTTCTTTCTTTTTTTTTTTTGGATGGCCTCCTGCGTGCCAGCATCTCTAGAGATTAGGAAAAAAAAGCGCTTACTTTGCGTTTCATTGGCCTGTAGATGTGGTTTATAGCAACAATCACATTGTAAGAATTTTGTCCTGAATTTCTGGCACTATCAGAATTTAGACACAAGCTGTCTCTGGTTGCCAGGATCTGTAGAGACTGGACTTGGTGTGATCTAGGACTTCCTGATGGTGGAAGATTTCACCATGTTTCTCTCATTTTTAGTCTGGAACAGAACAGTGTATACGGGCTGTCAATAAAATCTCTCAACATACAGTATTCAAAGCACTAACATCAAGAAGCAGGTTTCATCATAAATTAATTCAAAATGCCTGTGCAAAATGGAAAAATTCTCCTGTATGTGGAAATCAGTTTTCTTCCATGAGTGTAGCCCACAGAACTGCCGAGCAGCTTGAACTGTGTGAGTCAGTGCAGCTGAAGCACAAGTTTTTCACTGTGTGCTCCATTTGCTCTCCTCTCGAGCCCTGTGGGACATCAGAAAACTCTGTATCGCAGTGCTGCGATGAGGCGGATGAATAGCACAGCGCACTTGTGCCTCTACTCTGTTACCTGCTATACTCGCACACCCCTGGGACAAGAGCGAGAGAAGCTCTACGCGATGTGACCCATATTCACTTACAGCGGAGAGAGCGAGGGGTTGAGAGGGTGGAGCAGCAGAGCGATAGGTGGAGTATGAGAGGCAGAGATGGGAGACATTTACAGCTTTAGGTATGTGTTCTATCTATCTATCTATCTATCTATCTATCTATCTATCTATCTATCTATGTGCAGACATTCATGGTCCTCAGGGGATGAACTCTGCTGACTCTGACTCTGAATTTGTTGTTTCAAATTAAACATTTCAACAACTGCTTGATGCACTGAGAAGAATTAGTTTCATATATTCTTTATCACTTCAGGGGTCCTCATAACATAACATAACATCATCAGTTAACATCAGCGTGTTAGCAGGCATTTAATGCAAAGCTGCTAGCATGGCTGTCATTCTGGGCTCTGCCTTCCACAGCATGTGTGTGTTATCCAGGTGCCTGCAATGAACATTATGTTCAGGCACAGCTCAGGTTACGGAAACACCAGGTTTGGGTTAACTATTAGAAAAGTCTACGCTGGCTTATTCAAATACATGTAACCAAAAACAAGCAGTGCAATGATAATTAGATGAACTGTCTTGCTGATCAACAGAAAATAAATCGACAGCAGAAAATAAAATGAAATGTTTAAGTCAGTTATGAGGGAAAAATGTCTCAATGTGAGGATCAGTCGCTCCTCTCTGTTTTAGATCACTGTGAACTGATTACATCTGGGGATTGCTTGAACAAAACAAGACATTTAAAGAGTTCCCGTTGGGCTCTGCAGACTTGTGAGGGCCTTTTTTATTCTTCTTCACTATTTTCTACTCAATGTTTAATCCAGTGGTTTTCAAACTTCTTCATTGTGTTTCTCACAAGTTACTTTAAGGGTCTGTCGCTACACTGACGGCGAACTTGAGAGTATGACAGGCTGTGTCATATTTTAGATTTAGCTGATGCATTTTTTTCTCGGTGGTGAGCGTCACCAGTTTTTCTTTCTTCTTCTGTTCATCCCTCACACGTGTTGCACTGAATTGTTTTAAGAGAATAAATCTTGATAACTGGAATATTGACAGCCTCGCTAGCATTAGAGCACTGTTTGTTTATTGTTCCCATATGAGTCCAAATCATCCAGATCCATTCCACATTTTTCTACTGATGGTCATGAATATCTATCTATCTATCTATCTATCTATCTATCTATCTATCTGTCTATCTATCTGTCTATCTGTCTATCTATCTATCTATCTGCAGAGACAGGGAGCAAGAGACAGACAGAGTCAAGACAGCAGGGGCGGGAGTGAAAAGGGCGAAGTGAGAGAGGGAGAAGGGGAATAAATCCTCACTGCTGCAGTATTAATTCTTAATTGGAATGAGATGCTGTTCTTCAGCGTAGCGATTCTGCTTCATTTAGCTTACATGAGGAGACCCAGGGCAGAGGGCTATGTAGCTGTTTCAGAGCACTCAGCAGAAAAATCTGTGGTAAGGAGGAGGAGGAGGAGGAGGAGAAAGCAGCAGCTATACCCTACTTGAAATAACCCAATTCATCATAAAACGCACACGCACACATGCACAACACCTCCCAGATTTATAGACCCCCGTTCCTAATTGGTAAATACATCTCGGTTCGCCAGTTGTGATTGGCCAGAAATCCCTCACTGCGTGCCCCGGAGATGAGTGGACCATCTGGCCTGTTCCTCCCTCCAGAGCAGCCTGATTGCAGAGCCTGGAGGTGGGCCCAGATAACTGTAGTCTCAAGTTAAGTGCCAGCTGTACTTAACAGTAACGGGTTAAAGGTTAAGAATGAAGAACCAAGCACACGATTGATTAAAAAAGGAGAGAAAATGTTAATTCCAGTGCAGGAATTCAGCCAGTATTCACAACAAAAACCACACCTTTATTCCTCTATGTAATGTAGTAGACCTACTACTAGTACTTCTGAGCATGCAGTACCACTAGTATCTATTAGAGAATTCTTGGTTGACTCAAGGGGTTGTGGGAAAGGCGGGCGTTACACAAAATGAAAGAAATATTTTGCTCTTTACTTGAAAGCCTGCGTGGAAAAATCTAGTCCTGATGTGCTACAACAGCAGGGAAACATTGAAGAGAAGAAGAAGGAGAAAAAAGCTCTTTTCAGCTCCACAACAACTGTACAGACTTAATGATGCCTGCCAAATACAATGAGCCTCTAACTACTTGAACTAATTAAAGCCATGGACAACATCACCTATAACTTCACTGGTATTCATTTACCCAAAGTAAAGTCTCACTTCACGTCACCGTTGTGCTTTTATTTTGTATTTTTTTTGGCAACAATGACTCCAAGATTTAACATTAAAAGAGAAATATCAGGTTAAAGAGTGTAATGTTAAATTATCTAATTTGAAGCAATAGGCAAGAAGCTTTTACTGTTCCAGGAATTAAAAACGAGGGCTTGAACTCATCATGTAGTAATGAAGAGGATGAATTATTGCCCAGATCTGATACTGATTGTATCTGATTTTAAGGCTGACATGATAAATAAAAATGAATGGGGTCTTCTGTTTGACTGAAGCAATAAGATGTGATTGTTCATAGATCCCTGTAAATGATCTGAAAGACGTCTTCCATGCATGCCCAGTCACAGTGTGGACTACACCTTACAGAGCACTGAGCTTTAAATACCCAGCGTTTACATTGATGCAATCGCCAACACTGTCAAATTATATAACAGCAGAGAATAAAACAAGGGGACTGAAGTATCTCTTGACACCAGAGCTGAGTGGACAAGCCCAAAGTTGTCTCCCATCAGAGCCCGGCTATGTTTTCAATCAGGGGGGACTATTAATACTTACGTGTATTGCTGGGGGAATGTGAGACCCGCTGCTCCAGGCCACGATGCGCTGAAAATCAAGATAATCTGGATAGATACCAAGCAGACGATGCTGCAAGACCTTTTGCCTATCGCCATTTTCCATTAAAAAAATATATTCTCGTCACACGGGTTTTCGGTGCGTGAATGGAAGCGCTCCGGACTGCCTCCGGGGCATATAGCGAGCTATAGCGTGAACGTCCGGCTCAGTTTCCCGACGAGTTCATGTCGCTTTTTCTGCCGTCAAGTGGACGCGGAGGAGGCAGGCATTGGCCGTGAAGGCATCGCGGACGGTGGGAGATGCACTAATGCAGCTGCCAAGACACTGCAGAGTCTCTCCTCCTGCTCCCACATACACCACCGACACCACCACCACAATCTCACAGGCAGGCGCGCTCACGACAGCTCTCTTTCACTCTCTCTCTCTCTCTCTCTCTCTCTCTCTCTCTCTCTCTCTCATCAGGCGCGTTCACGCTCACCAGGCAACAGAGGAGCAGTAGAAGAATCTAGTTGGGCTTTATTTATCTCTGCAGAGCCACGTGGGATTTGTCATCGGCATAAATTTAGTTTTTATTCGAGACTGACCGTTCGCTCGTCTCTGCTGTAAGCCAGGAGGATGCAACGGTTAAAACGCTAAAAGGTCCCTGAATGCAACGAAATGAATGCATCACCAACTGGGCCCCAAACCCTCAGGAGTCCCAAAAGTCTCATGTTTACAACAGGTCACCTAGCTTTGGACATTTAATTTAAATAGTTAATAATTACTTATGATTTAACTCTTAAAAAATCATATAAAATACAATAAAATACAGCGTATGTCAAAATTAAACCAGACGTTCGCCCTTTACACACAGCTTTGCCTCTCAGTCAGTGATCTTGTTTAAAGTAACTATTAACATTTCTTCAGAGAGAGTCACAGAGGTCAAATAAAAATATTTTTTAATTTCCTGAACACCTTTTCATGCTCCATGCCCTGATCCATGTCAACCAAAATAAGCCCAGTATTTGTTTTTGTTTATCTGTTCTACATATTAGGGCTGCACCACTCTCTGAGGCCACAGGAACATTTCATTAAAACACATTAAAGTAACAAATCTGTTTCAATCAGTTTGTTCAATCTGTTTTAAAACAACACGACATGAATCACAGGCTTTCTTATTAGACTGGTTTGTTGTGATAATTTGATTAATTGTAATTTGTGCCACTAAAGTGCAATTGGCAAACAAATCAATACTACACATTAATTCTATTAATTAATTGATTTCTCTTCGGTAGATTCAATTGTAGCGTAAGTCCAAGGTCATAGTCTGATGTCACTAATGATTTGGGACGTGGTATAGGCCGATTTCACGGCAAACATTTTGACTTGTCATTACTGAGAAAAAACAGGTTTAACCTCCAACATTAAAGATGTTCTCCATAACTGAATGCATCTGTTCTTAATGTTATTAATTACACCTGCACTTTCCCCTCTGTGACATGTCAAAACATCTGCTGTGGGAGAAAAAGCTTTCTGAAGCATCATCTGCTGTTGGTATTGTACTAAATGACATGTACATACACAATGCAGCTGGTGGAGTGTTAACAGGGAACCTACAGCAAATTTACCCACCGTGTCTGTGGTGTGAAAAATGACACCATATGGATTTTTTAGCCTGAAGAAAAAAGACTGATAAATAACTTAATATAAAAAGAGCAAATGAATAAATAACAGTCCATTTCTTCTTTTACGTTCTATCACTACCTCATTTACCTGTTGCTGCTTTTTTTCCTTCAATCAATAGACATTTCTCACAGACTTGTTAAGCACAGGTCTAACTACTAAAGTCAATGATGGCTGTCTTACATTAAGGTGTGACAGTGCCTCTGCGTTGGGGATGTGCAGCTTGGCTTGACATCTAAATGGAACAGAGGCATTGTGAATGTTATTTGTCACACTTGTGTGAAATAAGTCTATTAACTGTTTGTTTGTCACATTAGAAGTGTCTAGTGTGTGTCTGTCATGTCCAGTCTGAGCTGTGAATACAGATTAGAGCAACTGCAGAAGAGATGAAGGAAGCAGACAACACTCAGTTACATATTTATATCAAATTATCATAACATCACTGAAATCTATAGGTTAATACCATAATATTACTGTACTACACAGTGGCTCTGACAGTCACACACAATGATCTCTCCGCTGTGCAGGAACAAATGTAAATGCAAGACCTCATAATGATATAATACATGCTGTATTAGCCAAGCATTTTAGACACGCTCTATATAAGCAAAAAGGATTTAGAAATGTTGGGAAATAAATGATAGATTATAAAATGTGTACTGAAAATATGAGAAAACCAAGGAGCTGAAAAATAAAAAGCAAGTAAATATTTCAGGGACGGAGCTTTACGAACAGCTGTGCAGTCATGTAGCCTGACAAGTCATCACTCATCTAACATCAGGCATTTTCCCAGATGGGATTCCTAAAGATAAAATATCTACAAATGGTGGTGTTTCAGATGCAAAGATATAAGAAACCTCCACCACCAACAGCCCTCTTTAATCTACAGTGACGGTGTAGACTGTGGGTTTATCACAAACATTGTGTTTTTACTCCTTACATTTTCAGGTTATCTTTAGTTGAAATAAATATTCTGAGCTACTTAAAATACAATCAAGAAACACAGTGTAACAGAACGACAAAATGTATTGACGGCAGTATTGTGATCACTGAACTGCAGCCTCATATAGACTGCAATTAATTCCCACTAAGAGGAGAAACATGTGATTATTACAAGAGGGTCTGACAGCAATTACCACCAGAGGACAGTTGTAGTTGCAAAGCAGAGAGTAGAGAGACGTGTCATTCAGCTGGAAGATGTACAGTATGTACTGTATGTTCATACACTGCAGCATCTGTGAATATTAACATCTCTCCTCAGAAGCAGAGAGCTGAGACTCAAACACCGAGAAGCTGAAGATGTTAAAAAAAAAAAAAGCCACTTCAAGGACAGTGATATGGAGACTTCCCTGTCTATATATTGTACATTGTGATCTGTTTCATTTCATAGCTCATGAACGTTAGATACATGAGTCAGTTCCCTGTTGTTGTTGTCTTTGAGGGTTGTTTGTTTGAATATTAGAATAATAATCCTGGTAAGACCACAGCAGGGTGTGTGGGTGAGACTGCAGGAGTCAAGTTAAATGTACCCACGTGAGCAAACCCCCTGCTCAGGTCCTTGACTGAGACTTGAATCCCCACCTCACCCCGCCTTCGAATCGCTGTCATTGAATCTGATCCTGACCTCTGACCGAGGGAGCAATCATCGAGGGATCTTTCAATTTCCTGAGAAATAACCTCCATGTAAATGACTGACCCTGGCCTCAGCACAGAAAGACGTGGCTGCAGTGTAAGTATGTAAAATTCATGAAAAGCTTTCCTGAAATACTGGAACTTTTCTTTTAGATACTGTTAAACAGCACCTATGTGTTTCCGCTGCCAGGCGTTCAGATGCTCGACAGCTGACCCGACAGGAAGACTGCACCTATTCCTGCCCCCTCTGGGAGGAAGGATGTGGGTTCAGCTTTTAGTCGTCTCCCTGACGGCCCCATGTGTTAATACTGCTGTCATGTCCTGGGGAGAGAGAAGACTAATTACTGACTGCTCAGTCTCCCTGCCAGCCCCCCTTGGAGAGCCACACACTGTTAATTGGACGACAAATCCAAAGGGAGCTGAGCTGTGGATGAGACCGACCTTTACCTCATGTAAACAGCATTACAAATCAAAAGAATTCTTTTTATTTCTCATTTCCCTTAGTGCACAACATCCTTGTTTATGAATATTCTCCATTTTATAATGTTTTTACAAGCTCTCCTGAATAAATGTAAATAACATCTTGTTTGGGGGATTTGCTATAAGAACACAATTTTATCCAGGCGAGTTATGCAGTGACAGTGGCTTGTTGTGATGGGTTTTAAAATTCTCTATTAAAATGCTGGATATAGACATGACAACAAGATACAGCCATGCTACTAGCTCTGTGGAACTGCTCTTAGGCACAGCAGTGCTTGGAGCTAAATAAACGCTAATGTCAACAGCTCGCTGACAATGACATGTTTAGCAGGTATAGTGTTTTCCACAGTCACCATCTTACTTTGGTGTCTTAGGGTGCAAACATTTGCTAATGAGCATAGCACATATATAAAAGGTCAAGGGATTACTGAAGTTATTACAATTCAAGATAAATCTAGGAACTAAATTCTGTCTGATGTTGAGCCATTCAATAGCCGTTTGAGGAAAAGTCACACAGCATCCAGTAACTGGTCTTTCTGCTGTGGCTGATGAGTGTACATATGTACAAAATCCAGTGGCAATCCATCCCATTTCTGTTTGGATGTTTCAGTCTGGACCAAAGTGGCGGACTGACCGCCTGACACGGCCGTCCCTAGAGCCATGTGTGGCTAAAAATGTATTTTCTGTTGTATTTAGCCTCTTTGCTTCCTTTAGGGCACTTTGAGTAATACTAACTTTAATTCCATCTGGCTCATTGTTAACAGCTGAGACAAAGTGCATTTAGTACATAACAATGAAACTCACTGCAGTGTGTAGGCTGGACTCGCTGTACCAAATGGGGTGCTCTTTGTGATAAATTGAAGGCTGCACTGATGGGTTAAGTGTCTTAACTGATGTTTGGAAATTTTTATTGATGTAGTTATACTAAATTCTATTGCGTGCCCTTGAAGCAGATGGTTGGTTGGAGGTTGAATGCCTTTGCCGTAGGCAGTAAGAAATGTTTTTCCACAGCTCTAATCCTGCTTCTCATTTAAAGGTCTTTTTAATAGCATGTCAATGCGGCATCATACGCATCACAAACTCATGCAAAAGAGAATATGACCATGAAAGTAATGAACAAATATATTTATTCAATTCTAGTTTATTAAATAAAAGTCTATCTCTATAGTTTTAAAATCGAGCTAAATTTAAAAAGTGGCTTTTAACTGACATTTGATCTAAGAGTTTATCAATCAAAGTCATCTTCACATTTTAGTCAACTGATGCTTTCTTATGGAAAACATGGTTAACACTACATGTGATATTTCTTCAAGACTGCATACACACAGGCACACTCAATCAACAATGGTGACATATTATGTTGTTTAAAAAACTGCTGCAATACTGAGTAATGCAAAGCTTACTGCGCCTATATCCTGAGAATCATAAAAAAACAAAAAGATCAATAGTACCAAAGGCTAAGTGCTCAGTTTGGCTTAATGATATCGTTATTCTTTGGTAATCTCAGCAAAAATTTCAAGTTAAATATTCAGATCTTCGGTGAAATATGTTTTAGAGAGGATTAAAAACACGGGCTTGTCTAAGCCTCATCAGGAAAGGCAGGAACGCTGGCAAGAGCCGGGATGAGCCTCTCGTACACGCTGATGCCTTTCAGGAAGACTTGCTCATTCAGGTACTCGTTGTGATCGTGCAGCAGGATTGGTGTCCGGTTCATTGGGGAAAAGCCGATGGCAGGGATACCCACCTAGATTCATCAAACAAATACATCCAGCAATGTCAAATATCCTGACAAATGGATGAATGAAAAGGGAAAAAAAAGAACTGGTTCTACTGTGAACTCATCCTGTACTTATACTCACCGCTCGGATGAAACGGCTATCTGTGGCAGCTGGAAATATCTCTTTTTCCAGAGTCATATTCCTACAGCGGAGATACCAACATGAAACTGAGCTAACACACTGCAAGGACAGACTCAATACAGACCTATAGTAACTTCATTGTTTTATCAGCTGCAGCTATCTGGATAAACATTTCAAAAAATATCCTTAAACTGCTTCAACCTTTGTTAAATACGACCAGAGTCTTATATATTAACAGCACAAAACACAGCAGGTGAAAAAGGAAAAATCAGCTTTTCCTCAGATGCTGATCAGTAACTGTAGATGCAACGGTTCTTTCTGAACAAGAGAAGCGGATTGTGGGAGCTGTGTGAACATTTGCAGCTAAGGTGTGAAGACGCATGGAGTGAATATATTAAAAGGGTTGTGTAAGCAAAAATACAGGGTACAATGATCCACTAACAGAGTAGACAAATGGCCGCTCATCTCCTGTAAACAGATGTGAAGTTTCTATCGGTCAGAGACTAAAATTACTCAGCTAAACTGATCGAGAACATTTGACTTGTGATGAATTAGATACAGTGGTAAACAGAAATTGGGCCAAGATTGAGGTTAAATTTGACATACTCTAGCTATTACTTCCTCTTTAAGTGGATTGTGTCGTATTTGTAAAGCATCTGTTTACAGTTTTGTATTTGCCTCTGGATCTGCCTCTAACATGAAAAGCAGCTTATGTATCAGTGTGCACAGAGCACTCACATCGCCTTGCAGGCTGCACTGAAGGTGCTCCACCAAGGATCATTCTCCTCTGTCGATGTGACATTCTGATTCATGTGTTTCTGCAAAGAATGGCAGCTAATTTAGCCTATTTGACAACAGGAACAAAACAACAGCAGTTACACAACAGAGCACTTAAGTACTTGAGCGTACCGACCTGAGCAAATTCGTAGGTGACATCTTCTCCTGCTTCCTTACACCATTGTTTGATCTGTCTTTCAAACTCCTGGCAGAATAATAATAATTTAGAAGTTAGTTAGTGTTGACAGTGAGGAGGAGGACGTTTAACACTGTAGATCAGATGTCTGCATGAGTATATGAGCAACATAAAGTCAATCTCCACACACAAAATCAAGGTACAGTGTTCATTTAGGGCAGAAATGGAATATAATATTCATAATTATGTTTTAATTAGTGCATAATCACCTGAAACTAAGAATCATTGCGTTTTAGTGGCTTAGAATGACCCCTTCATGTCTACAGAGGAAGCCAGGTCTGCTTCCAGCCCACCACATCCCGCTGCTGTGTACTACAGTAGCCCAGAACAGACAAACCAAACACTGACTCTAGAGAGGACTTTTCGCAGTTTTTCGTTAACGGAAAACCACCACAATTGCTTCAAAAGGGGAGGGGTGCTCAGTTGGCTGCAATCTGCAACCTCACCACTAGATGCCACTAAATCCTACATACTAGTCGTTTCACAGACCGACGTCCGCACTTACGCACCTGTAGATTTACTGTAGGTGGTATTCTCAGGTCAAAGCTGACGTCCATTTCAGCTGGGATGACGTTGTAGGCCACGCCTCCTTTGACCATGGTCATATTCACTGTGGTGACATCACCGAGCGTGAAACACTCACTGGTGTTAAGTCTGAAATTCACAAGCAAGGCAGCAATGGAAACACTGCAATTTTAATGCAGTTACACTGCGATGAAATCTAAATCAGAACAGTACTTTTGCAAGGCCGACACTCAAAGCTTACATGACGTTTAACCAAAGACATTTACACCAAATTTGATTGATTTCTAATTACAGAATATAGAGGTAATATTGTAGAACTGCTATTTTAGTTCAAATTCAGCTAGTTATCTTTAGATTCTAATTTCTGTTGAAGTTTATAGAAAAAGCTTCCGAGCTACAAAGAAATGAAGGACCTTTAAAATAAAGTGTTACCATGTAAATGTATAATTACTAGATAAACCACATGTCCTGAACTGTAAGAGTCTAAGTAGTTAAAATCTCAGATCGTAATCAGCAGGCTTCAGGTTTCAGGTATTTGTGAATCATTGTTTAACACACAATCTGCATAATAACATTGATATTTCATTATCCCAATAAATGTGGTTGAACACAGGTGGCAGATTATTGCCACAACAGGGTAGGTCCATAAATCAGGGCTGCTTATGGTCTTCAGCTCTGAACACAAATGTGGCATTTTTACTGTAACATTGGTTCATGAAAGCATGTTAGTGGCATAACTCTTGGAGGAGGCAGCCATTAACAGACTCACAAGCCTCTGCTCTGTTGGAAAAGATTTCAAAATTTATGGCCCTTGTGAGCTGCTCTCACCATATTATTTATATCCACTGTATGAACAGAAGCATAGAGAGGCACATTCATTCATACTGGGAGTTCATGTAGGGAATCAAATGTTAAAGCTTGTATGTTTGGAAAGAAATTCATGCAAATGCAAAAAGCAGGTCTCCACCTCCAAAAAAATCTATCATGCCATAAACAATATGTAATGTTGTCTGTGTTATAATATATATTATTGTCTATGGTGTACATACTGATCAGCCACAACATTAAAACCAGTTACTGTGTTGGCTGGCTGGTGTATGTAAACTCACCTGTGCTTCTCCTTCTCTCTGAAGTCCAGGAATGAGTTTATGACTTGGCGCTACAAAGGAAAAGACAGTGTGTTCATTGACAGACTTTGTAATAATGAGTTTTTATGATTGAAGCAGTTTTATTAACTGGTAACACGTCACTGACGCTTACCAGCTTCTCAGCAGCTGTGTTCTCCACAAACCTTGACCCATGGCCTGGACTACCTGGGCAGTGGACCGTGATCCCTGAAAAGGATGACCGACTTTATCATCCTGCACAGTTTAAAGCACAGCTAAGATGAAATCTGAAAGTCCTGATCAGACTTGTCAATATCTTGTGTGTGCTTTATACTTACACCAGGGGTTCCTTTCTCCATAAAACACAGTGAACGGCTCACCAGGGTTAGCCAGACCTACAGATGCAAAGAGAACACACACAGACAAACAGAACACACTTAAAGATAACTATAGAGTTCAGAAGTTCGGAAACTTGAACTGGTAACAGCAGGATTTAATGTAAACATTTCTGTTTTAAAACAGGTTATTATGGGGCGCCATCAGGGTTAAAATACCAACCTCTCCCTCTTCTTCATTTCCTGTTGTCAATCCACTGTTTGTAATAAAGGCTTAAAATACCCAAATAAAGACCTGTTATATTTATCATCATGAAAGCAAATACAATGAATTAACATAAATTTCTGTCATATCATTAGTCTGTATTAATAATCTAGATGAGAGTGATGATGAATGGTGGCAGTGGAAGTGAAGTCATGTTTCCTCCTCTGAATCCTTCATTTCACCTCGAACAGCACTGTACCGAGGTCATTAAACAAAACACAAAATGGATGATTTTAAATAGATTTTTTGAAAAGTTTCATTGTGATCAGTAAGTTTAGCTTCACCAGGAACTTCACTGATTTTGTAGCATCAAGCTTAAGTGTTGATTTAGGTTTTGGTTAACTTTTAGAGAGGAGGTGGCCATGGATTACACTCAATAACTAAACACAGTTTCAAGTGACTGAGTGACCTTAAGTGTTCACGTTTTTATTCAGTAACTTTCTAACAGACAGTCATTTATTTACCTTCATCGAGGGCAAAGCCAATGTTTAATTTTTGGAACTCTGGGTGCTTCACAAATGTTTCCATTCCCTTGTGACCTCCAACTTCTTCATCTAAAGGGAAAAAAGAACATGCATATTTTATTTCTCAAAGTAATATTTTTGTTTGCCAAGTTTTTCCTTATTTGGCAACTGCGTGTAACTTCTGTGAAACAAGTGCACAGTTTTGAAGAACAGATTCTGTTCCAATTAAAAGCTGTGGAGATACACTGGCAACAATGTAAAGTCATCAAACTGGGTGTTGTTTCCAGTCTATTTCGGTTTGGCAGGAAAGCAAAATATGTTGTGTACCAGCAGCACTGTAAACACATAAAGACATACACAACATGGAAATAAAAGAAAAGGTTCTGTAATGTCTTTACCAACACTTACAAGTTGTAAAGGGACAAAATCAAAGTTCATATTTCACCTACACCACCTGCTGCTGTTTGATTATCAACTGACAGAGACTCAGTGTCATTCAAGCTGCCTCACATGTTGCTTTCTCCACACTTGAAGCAGAATTTCTCACCCATGCCGCTATGCAACATGGGGCACACCAACGGCACTCCCACTGATAAAGGTCCAAACGGTCCAATCCAAACAAATACTTGTCTTTGCTCACTTTGCCTGCTATTCACTTCTACTGAAGCCTGAACGAGAGAGGAATGAATTCAAGCACGAGTTTTGTGTTTCAAACTGATCTCCAGCTGGCTCCAGCTGACTTGAAGGACAGAGTTCATCTTTGTTCTCAACTATGACTGGGCGCTGAGAAACACTGATGCATTGTCTTAGGAAATGGAGAAGTTATTATTCTAGTGTGTTTTCTCACCAAGTTAAATACATTATCACCTCACCAGAAACAACTGTAGCCTCGCTCTTGTGTACTGTTTATAGTTTGTGATCCCTCTGATCAGTATTTATTTATTACCTGTGACAGCACATTGTTTTTCTAGGCTGCCTGCAGAGCAAATTCACTGAATGTGACTGTATCTCAACAGGTGTTGAAAAAAAGCAAACAGGAAAGTGAGGAAGGTGTCAGTCACACTTACACAGCCCCGAGAAGAGGTCCAAGCAAAATAAGTGAAAACACCTGTGTCGGTGTACCAATAAATTAGAAATGGAGGAGCGAAGCCATCAAATATCTTACCAGGGACAAACATTAAGTGGACAGTGCGCATTGGTTTCCATCCCTCTGCCTTCAGTCTTCTGACTGCCTGGATGTACCTACAGAAAGCAGAGTTGTGACAGAAATAAGAAGAGGAGTCTGAGCGGACAGTATACAAGTTGGATGAGTGGGTGTTTAAACAGGTGTTACTCATTGAGCATAGTTAAGAGTGAAGATCACAACAACACTAGAGCACAAATCCTGTTTAATAAAGCAAGTTATCAAGGCAGTTTATACCCACTGTATAGTTACACATTTCATGTCCTGTGATCCCCGGGCATAAATGTTGCCCTCTGCATCTTTGAAAGCACTGAAAGCATCGTATTTCCAATGTTCCTGGAGAAGAGATTGATATCATATCTATTTTTTTCATGTCTATCACAGGTAATAACAGGATTTTAACGCCATTAACAGAGACACGACGCCATACCTGGAACACAGGTACAACATCTGTGTGGGAATTCAGTAAGATGGATTTCAAGCTCGGGTTCGTCCCTTCCCACGTCATGATCGACACAACTCTGCCTGGACAAACCTGCAAGGAGAGAGAACGACAAATGGGAACGCTTGAACATTTCTCTGTTTGCTTCCACAAGAGGTATTGATCATTTCTGGGCTGTACTTTAGGTATGTAAACAAGTATTTACGACATGGACAGTGTCACACACCTCAATCTTTTTCATGGGCAGCTGGAGTTCTTCTGCTATTCTGTCCAGGAACCGGAGAGCAGCATCTATAAATGAATGAACAAATAGCAGAAAAGTCTGTTTAAGTACTAATAACTGAACACAACTTCTCATAATATCAGAATTCCTGCTGTTTTTAGTTGTAGCAGGCCACATGAGTAGAGTGGCCTACATTTCCTTCACCCACTTATTCTAACAATTGCTCTAAATTAAAGGTGGCTTCATACAGAGACACCTGAACAAACAACATTAAGAGTGAGGTGTGTCTTTCTGCTGACAAAACCTCACCTCATCTGCCATTATCTACAGACTAGTTCAGTGGGTCAGGAACCACACTTTCTGGTTTGAGGAGACAGCCTTAACTTTATTTCCCAGCTTCACACATAATTAAAAACATTTAATGTCTAACTGATGCAGATAAGAACTGGACTTTGGATAAATGTTCACACATAAGTTGATGCAATAGATACAGGCAAATAAATGTCATGCTCTGCTTCTCCACAGCTTTCAGGATTAGTTTTAAATATACCTACAGTGCATATTTAATGTAGGTGTGCAGAGTAGCATGAATACTGTGCATAAATAGTCCAACTTCCAACAAAACCCACAAAGATAAATGCCAAAAAAAAACCTAACAACGCATTTCTTGAATAAAATATTTTATAATGAACGTATCTCACCATAGTCAGGCTCTGGGTGGACGGTTTTGAGACGGAGGTAGTCTCTGAACAGACTCACAGAGGGGTCCTCTCCCTCAGGAGAGCTCTGTCCGCCCCCAACACCTGGACCATCTTTATCAGGCAGCATGGTGTAATTTCTTTACTCCTCTGAGGACACACAACCATTAAAACATCCAGTCAAGCGTAACAACCAACACATCGGGAGCGTTACCTGATTTTTGTGTCTTTTACGTGAGAGAGACGCTTTATTTAACATTATAGCTCTTGTTATGCGGTAGCTTTGTTGTCTCAGAGACCGTTAGGTAACATTAACGTCAGCTGTCCGTACCTGTGCTGCTACCACAGCCAGCTAGCCTGAGAGTTACCGCTTTAATTTCTCTCTCGCTGTTGTACCAGTTGGGTCTGAACCGCTGGTGAACAAGCTAAGGCTGAGGCGGAGTCAGACAGCTCGTATTAACAC
The DNA here is from genome assembly GCF_001640805.2 of Lates calcarifer. NCBI lineage: Eukaryota > Metazoa > Chordata > Actinopteri > Centropomidae > Lates > Lates calcarifer. The sequence continues at coordinate 23,750,466 of NC_066844.1, read as the reverse complement.
GAAAGCGCTCAACATTAATATCTTAAATAACGGTTTTGTTCTGTTATTTGGCAGGATTAATATCTGTACTCACCGTGTGCAGTCAACTGGTTCGTCAGGTAACGGGGTCAGCTGACTGCTGTTGACTGCGTCGGTTCCTGCCCTTCGAAATAAAAGCCCTGTCGCTGCAATGTTTTTTTTTTTTTTTTTTTTTTTTTTGTTTGTTTGTTGTTATTGTTGTTTTGTTTTTAAACTGTATTTAAAATGTTATTTCAACAAAAATATGCACGAGTTTGGGATCATTAAATGTGTGTAGTTTCACGGTAACACACAAATTATAAGATTAAATTTTATCATATTGTGCTATGTGATGGTGCCAGAGGAATTAATCTCTAAACTGTTAAAGATTTATCTCTTATTTTCAATAGTCAGTCATGCATCAGTGTTTATGTTCAATATAACTCCCTCCATTAGTCTCAGATTAGTTACAACCACTCATATGGACACAGTGAGCACATCCCTTAACTCTTACCATGTTTCTCTACATTAAACACAAAAGTCTAAACTAACATGAGGAAAAAAAACTGATCCTCTACTGAAGTAAATGTGGCAATAGCACAAATTAAAAGCACCTGACTTAAATTCCTGCATCAGTCTTGCATTCAAAATGTTGCTTAAAAGTAAACACTACACATTGACAATCAGAAAGTACTACTGCAGAGTGGTTTTTAACATTAATGTACTAATTAACAATTATTTATTCACTGGCCTGTAAGCAGTTTTAATTTAGCTCTCGGAGTGGGGCTAATTTAAAGTACTCCACCACAATGCATCATATTTTATGAGCTAACCTTCAAAGTACATCCCAACATAGCATTTTATGAACTGAAAAATACAAAACACACACATTTTACTTTTATTTTAAGCTATGCACATGTCTTACTGTAGGTTTGTTTTTTTTGCATGATTGTCCAAACTTATTGCAAATATATTACATATAACTTTATCATCATTATACAAATAAATGTGAGCTATTTTTTTTAGCATTTTAACATGGCCCATATTCTTTCATAAATGTTTTTTTTAATTACAGTGCATTATCAGTTCTGTTTGCTTTTATGGAGAACAGCATGTGTTTGCCTGGAAGCTGGAACGGTTACCAGATCTTTATATACAAATCTGTTTTGTCAAATGTGAAGCGAACAGAAGCTATTTAAACACAGGCACCTGCTACATTTGCATATTTACAGTAACCTATGTGTCACCTACAAAAATGGTAACTGTGAAGCAAACACATTCCATGTTTTACATGCAGAGAGAGACATGAAACACATGAAACAAAAACTCACCACTATACAAGTCTGACACTATTTTTAAAACAAGCTGAGCTGAACTAGTCTTGTGTTTTTTGGGGTGACACTATGGAAAATTGAAAAAATAATACTTTTATAATGGCAGCAACTGAAATATTGTATAATTAAAGGTCACTACAAGACTTTACATGCCATTTTCCATGTTATAAAACCTGCTCCCATGCCTAACAATCTTCAGGTACTAATGAGAATGATGCTGATCTTTTTAGCAAAACTGAGGACCAGTGTTCCTCTTTCTATTTTCCCCTTGTCTTTCTGTTGTTTCCATCTCTCTACCCCACCCTCCTCTGCTATGCATCTCATTTCAGTTTGCTGAGGAAGTCGATCAGTCCCTGGTGAAATTCTCTGGGTTTGTCCATGTAGCAGGCATGGCGAGCTCCTTCTAACTTGAGTACAAAGTGATGTGGAAGCTGTATGAGGTTCTTGTGGGACTGGGCACCCAGATTTGTGTCCAGAGCTCCAAACACAATCAGAGTGGGAGTCTGGAGTGAGAAGCACAAACGAATGACAAGTCAAAAGACAAGATAAGAGAAATTATCCAGCGTCAACAAGTTTTCACACCTGCACAGACCCGTGTCTCCCTTCTCACTTCTTGTGAAATTTGTTGTTGGCTCTTGTTTACCTGTTGCATAAAAGCAGCAATAATCCATATTCATTAAATTCTTACTGGCAAATGTTTCGTACTTGAACTTGATATATAAGTAAATGATTTATCAGTTGTTAGCATAAATGATTTAAAACTGAAACACATTTGCTTAATCAATTAGTCTATGGACAGAAAATGAATCTGCGACTACAGTGAGGATCAATTAATAATTAAGGTATTTTTTTCAACAAAAACGCTTCATCCCAGCTTTTAATTTGTGATGATTTGCTGCTTTCTGGCTCTCTTTTGTGTAAGTAAACTGAAAATCTTTATGTTTTAGACAAGAAAAGCTACATTTTTACAGCCATTTCCCAGATATTTTACAGACCTAACAATTAATCAAGAGAATAAATGACTGATCAATCGACAATGAAAACAATGGCTCGCTGCAGCTTTTCTGTTTCAGCAGTGCTTAACAGCCATGAAAACATGTATTGATCGTGCCTCACTTCGAGGGTGAGGTTTACTGACAAGACAAAATGGAAAAAAAAAGAAACCAGAGTATCACTGTGCATCAGATGATTTGTGGTAATTTAATTTACGAGATTTGATTGTGACTTTGTGGGTATTTGAATGTAACATGTTACATACACACAGGGCTCAGAGATTAGGCAGACCAGTGATTCAATAAGGCCTCACAGTTAATTTAGGTCCTAGGGCCCCCTAGTGGGCAAATCTGGTAGTGTGTTAGTGGCATGTATTCCCCATTAAAGGCACAGTTCGCCCAAAAATGTACGATTAATCCTGATATCATGAGGAACACAAGTGAAATTTGCCTACTTACACAAAAAACAGCTAATGGGACCATTTCATTATAATTGTTATTTCTGTTTTAATATATCAACCATTGTCACATCAGCATAATCTACATTTCCCTCACCTGGATATTTTGGTACTGCTGTGGAGTGTAACTTCGGGTACCAACTGGTGCTATGGGAATGAAGCCGTGCAACTGAGCGTTGTTCTTCATGAAGAAGGGGATGGAGTAATGTCCACTCATGGAAGGGCTCAAAAGCACAGCTGCTCTGACACCCAGAGACTCCATGAACCTTGACAGGAGGTCCACACGATTCTGGTCGGTCTTCAGAGCCTCTGAATCTGGAGACTTTCCATACCCTCCAGGAAGAAGAATAATAATTTGTCAAAGAAAAAAGATTAAGAGAGTTATTCTTAAAGCATGTTAAGATCCTAAGACATCACACACAACAGCCATTCACACCGGTGTGTGTATGTATATGTGTTGATTACGTCAGTTGTGCAAGTAAATAAAATGTTGTGCAGGTAGTTTATTTAATATATAAATTGTATCAAACCATACATATCAATAAGAAATTTACCTAACATAACCCTCCAGTTTTATAGCATTATGCAGTCACTAAAATGAGTGTTAATTATGTGCAACAAAGACTTCAGTTCTACCTGGCAGATCCATCGCTAAGGCCTGATATCCGTGAGTTGCCAGCAGGGCCATTGTACCGAGTTCTTCCCAGGTTTTGGATGTGAAGGCCTGGCCGTGCAGAAGGACCACTTGCAGCCTGCACAAAGAAATTGCTCTGTTTTCCCATGACTTCTTTTTCTCAAGATTTTACAACAAGAAGAGACAAGGTAAATATGGCAGGTTAGAGCTGAAGGTTAGCAGCACCTCCTGTCTTTACCTCTGTCAAATTGTTAAGTGATCATCCTGTCTGGGGTGTTCACTCTTCTAACTGGTTTGGAATTAACAGTTACACAAAATGACAAAGTCCATGTCAACCCAAATTATTCTAAGCAGGTCTCTTGTTTTTGTCAGCTCACCTCGGCAATATCTGCCGTCCTGCCCCGTCAACAGGTAAAGCCTCTCGGAAGAACAGTGGCGGGTCCCCGGGCAGCTGTCCGGTGCGAACTGACACGTTGATGGTTGGGAGTGGAGGGGGAGGAGTGGCCATCAGCCCCATTTTTTGAGCTTCAAGGGACGGCTCCATGCTGCCCTGGCGAATGGACGGCAGCAGCAGGTACAGCAGCAACGTGGCCAGCAACACCAGGCCCAGAACAACAAGACGATTGCGCAAGAAATTCATTTCGTCAAGATGAACGACCTGAAGAAAGTGAAAGTGCATTGTCTCAGATCCAATCATATAAATTCTGTTCATACAATATTCCAATTTGTTTGACTGTGAGTGTGCGTAAAAGCTGACAACCCAATCCAATAAGACCACTGTGGTTCAATTTGGAAACAATATTTGGTTTTGTAAGGAATATTAAAGGTTTTAAAAACTGTCTCTGACACAGCTGAAATACAAGGAACAGGAACACAGGTGATGTTGCCTCACCTCTAGATGTCAGCAGTGGACCTGATGGTTAAAATCTTATAACACATAGGAATGATGGTCAAAACTACAAAAATAAAACCCAGCTTCTCCTGGTTGGCAGTTTGGTGGTTATTTGATGGACAACATGTTGAATTGTGCAGCTTATAAATAAATATTAGCAGGTGAAGACTTCAGCAGACAGTTCATCTCATCTCTCATGTAAACAAGGCACCTAAACTGCCACACACCACCTAAGTCCCAGCAGCTGAAATGATTCCTGTTCACTACGCTTGAAACTTTAGATGGTTGATAATGTTAACCATGTTTTATCAGTGTATGGCTTCAAGTGGATGTGTAGGGAAACAGAATGAACCCAGAAAAAACTAAGAAATGTAATCAGTGAAGGGAAGGTTAACAGTGCAGGATGAAGGCTGACAAATCTGTAGTATAGCAGTGCAAAAAAACAGTGAGCTGATGGGTGTAATTTAGTCAAAACATGCGAGACAGCTAACATTAGCTCGATGTGTCGCTCTGGCACTGGCTGCATCTCTGTACAATGGGATGCTGCTGTATGAGACAGGATGCATTAACGATGCAGCACCAGAGGAAAACATACCGACACAGAGGAGGCAACTAAACACGATCACTGACACACTGGAGGACGATGCTGTCTGCTTCATCGTCACGTCTTCTGCATTGCTGGTCGCCAGAGATGGGGAAACGTTGCTGGAAGGCTCGGTTGCTGGTGGTGGCTAGCTTTCCAAACTGAGAGAAATTGCTGCCTAAAGCTAACAAAACATTTTTTTCTGATTAAAATTAACGCCCTGTATTTTCAGTGTTCCTTGAATAGCCGATCAACCTTAAGTGATGACTAGATATAAACTGTCCAACAAGAAAGTCGAGACATACAAAGAAAATCTGTTGAATATGTGTCCGCTCTATACTAAATCTACCACAGTCTACACCGTGTGTTCCCCGTCGGAGCACATTACGAGCTGCACAAAAAACATTGTACGTCATTTCCTTCTTAAGCTAAAAACGCAGACATCTGACAATAAATACGATAAAAACGTTTCCTTTAAAATATATTCCGTTAAATATTACATATATTATGTTAAAATAGCCTTTTATCTCAGTGTAAACTGGACCCGGATACTTTGTGTGATACTGTAAAAACGCGATGAAAAATCTGCAGCGCCGCTTATTAACTTTCCTCAATAATAAGTTTATTTACAAGTTGAATTTGTGCTGTTTGCTGTAGGAAAGGATTTGCAATTTTAAATAACTTTGTATATTAAGTGTATTTAATTCCACTTTTAGTATCTACCAGGTTACCCTGAAACTTCAGACTTCACAACTGCAATTCCATAAAAACACTGAAACAATGGGCCTCGGGCAGCAACATCTGTCTTATATCGTCTCTTAGTTTTCTTGTAGGAGAAGAAATAGAAAAAGACAAGTTCAGATACACCGATATTCTTAACCAGTGCTCTTACCCTGCTGTGCTGTATGATGAGTCCTGCCTGAGCTTTAATTGGAGGCGCGTGGCCGTTTGGTCATTAACGCCATCTAAACAGCAGGTAAGAGCACGTGTGCCGTGTGCAAATATGCCGACACAGCCCAAGAATAGGAGACAAATTTAGAACTTTTGGACACTTTGTGGAGATTCTTTTCCTTTCTTTTTAAAAATCAATTTCTCTCTTTCTTTGAAATGTACTTGCTTTGGCACTTGGAATCTTATATCCCGTTTTATTGCATACATTAATCTATAGTCCACAGTAAACTAGTAAAGTAAAGCAGCAGGTGTAGATAATACATTTTCGTTTACAGAAAAAAAAAGTTCATAGTAGACTGGAGTGTGCAGGAAAAAAATACAAAGAACGGGACCAAAAAAAAATTCAAATTCCTTTTTTAATATTGAAATTTTCTGATGTAAAATGTGAATATGAAATGTTTTTAAATACAAAACCCTTTGATTTTTCTCCAGTTTGGTCTCTGATAATAACATCAATACACTTTGGCAAAATAAGGCCTTTAAATTACGGTAAATTCCTCATTACTGACAGAACAAAGCTGTTTCTACAATGGGGAGGTGGAATGGTACAAAGCAAACAATCTGAACAAAGTTGTGGAATGAACAAGAAAACATTGAGTTAAATTCACACACAAACACACACATGCACAATGCGACCAGTACCTTTAAACAGTAATATCCATCAACACAGAAGCAGAATTTGAATGATATTGATTTAAAGATATTCTTCTTAGGATAAGTCTTTAAAGGGCCAGAAAAGTTTTTGAAAAGTTTTGTTTTATTTCAAGTTACTCAGATGTTATAGTACTTGTGACTGATTGGAGTGCATTCAAGTTTATTCTAAAGTTACTGGTGCACTGTATAATCTGTAGTTGATAAAGGAAGATTGTTAGTGCAAACTCAAAGTTCGAAACACTATCCCAGTGAAAATAATTGGCAGTATATATCTAACATACTTGTAAAAAGGCAAAAACAAAAGTATGGCTCCTTAAAGCGCTTCTTCCTTTATCTTTATATATCTCCTATTGAAATGTAAAGACAGATACTTGCCATTAACTTATCAGTCTAGTACTATGGGGAAAATCATTAGCATTACACACTCTTTGCTCCAACACATCATTAGAAACATTAAATCATTTTTAAAATGCAACTGAGTTAAAGGCCAGTGAAGGTTAACAATCATAGAAGCACACACGTCTGTTCCACATAAGATTCACAGCGAACACATTTCTAACATACATGACACATTAAATGGAAAAGACACCATAACATACTGTAATGTAGTGACTGTATACTTACAGGCCTCTGTATCCAGCAAAATAACACAATTTCAACTCATGTACATGAATTAAATCCAGATCCATCTCAGAAAATTAAAGTGCAGAATCTCAAGAAAAAGTTCAATGTACATAAAATGTTCTATTGCAATACTGGTTCTTCCAGTTTGTAAAAAAACACTAAAACCTATTCCTGCCTCCTCCTCTAATTTCAGGTATCTAATAGTCGTTTTGTGCACTGCCATATAGCATCAATACAGAAACTATTGTATAAATATGAGACTGCTTGGCTAGCTTTGGTCTAGCAAATACATTTACTTTACTAGTCTGAAGGTGTATCTACAGCATTTACTATCAGCAGTGTCATTGGCAGGAACCCGACACAAGTTGAAACGCAAGCGAGTCAAACTACAAACTTAAATACATTTAAAATGACTATTGTGTCAGAAAGACCGATCAACACTAGATTTCTGAGTGGATGTAGATTTGGGTGATATTCTACTAACAGTACATTACTTTGGTTTCTGTTACTGATCAGCCAATATAAATATATCTGGAACAAGCCTAAGTTGACCATGATCAGTTGGACTAATTATGTGTTTGTATATTTATACTGCCAGTATCTGATAATCCTTTTGTCTGTATTCAAGAAAATTAACAAAGATTAGGCAAAAGTTACATTAAGTGGATGCTGAAATTGAACTTTTTAAACACGACTCATTTTCACAGTGACATCCCTCTAAGACACCATTTGTATCAAAGAAATAGTAATGTCTGTCTTTTCTGTTTAACCTTTACCGACGTGTCTGTGCTTTCTTTTAAATACATTTTCCTTATTAATAAAAAAACTGGTAGGTATTATGGAGTTAATATAAAGCATAAAGCACTGTGCCCAGGAGAAGGCTGAGATGAACGCTACTGAAGGAACCTCAATAATCACAATCTGTAAACAAAAGAGAGCATGTTGTAGCCCTGTTAAGGCACATTTCTGAACTGAAACAGGTCCAGCCATGTTGTTTCTATAAGCCAAAGATAACTAAAGATTTAAGACTGCATATTTCATTATTTACCACCTCTTGGCATGATGCACTATTTATATGTCTGTCATAAAGCTGTGTCACAACGATATGACGATGCAGAATACCATGTTGTTGTAATGCACCAACAACTTGTCAATACTGTGTATCTCTGGGGAAACAAATGTACCTTTCTTCTACACTTTTACTTAAGTGTCATGTTGTTCCATCATCATGAAAAAGGTTAAGCAGTGTTTTGTTCATAAGGCATTTGTGGGGACAGTCTAACCCAGAGGTCAGGGCCTGCATGGAGCATGGCAAAGGCCTTTAAGAGATAATTAACAGATTGTAGTATTGATACTGATGGATGGACATTAGTTCCAGGAGGCAGCCATGAGGTGGGGGATCTCCCAGTGCAGCTTCTCAGACAAAAATATGCCTTCTAGATGGGTCTGTGTGCTGGGATAAAACTGTCCTGTCACACTGGGAGCTGTCTGATGACAGGACTGACTGCCTGCTGCTGTCAATGCATCACTATCACATGTTGCACAGTGACCTACCACCTTGTGTCGCAAAGTTTGAACTGTTCTTTTCAGGGCTGGCAGAAGCAGGGAATAGTTTGGGCTTCTCAGTTTCCTCAGTGTAGCAGAGTGAGGAGTCCTAGTGGGAGTAAGAGGCAAAGAGGCCAGGTTCCTAAGACAGAGGAGGCTCTATTCTGCCCTTTTTCTTTCTCAGCACAAGCCTCACCCCTGTACCCACTGTAGCACTGGCACTGGAAGTGTGTGCGGAAAACAGCCAGCTCGGCTTGGCCGGGCGCTCCTGTAACCTTCAGCTGGCCACCCTGACTGGTGATGGTGTGTGTTGAGGGGCTGAGGTGCAGGTACACATCAGTGTCCGATACTCTGCGAAGACAGCGGCCGTGGGATTTACACATTGTCTGACTGCACTGCTCCGCTGCCGTGGACACATTGAGCAGGTACCGGCCCAGCGGTCCCTGAAGATACCCATTTAGTTTGGAGCAGCTGGCCTAGAGGATAAGAAGAAAAAAAAACTGATGTTAACCCCAAACCACAGAACACTCAGCTATTCAACATCAAACAGAGAAGGTGCAGCACTTACAGTGCTGCTTCCATAGGAGCTGTCCCCCCAGAAGATTACACCTGCAGCTCCAAGTGCAACACTCTCACCGATGGTGGAGACGAGGTCTGTCTACAAAACATTTACACACACAGTTCAGTAGTGTGTATTACAATCAGCATAAAACAAAACTGAACGTAGTAACGTATTAATTGGATACATTAATGATTTCTGTAACATTTTTTTAAATTGCTTCAGTCACTATAAAAGTAAAAATACCCAACATGTTCGGACTACGTTCTCTCAATTATAGGGATTTACCCCTCCACTCCTGTCACTTTCAAATCACTGTAAATTTACTGGCTGTTTATCAACAAATAATTGGGAGGTTATTTTTGACATTTTAATATGTTAAATGAATCAACGATTAAGAAAAAAAGCATCAAGAGATTAGATCTGTGGTTAAATTTAGTATTTAAAATTACTAGGTAACAGATAATGAATGTATAAGCCTCTTGTGCTTGATGAACTGTTGCTTTAGCCAACTAACCTCAGATAGGAGGGTCATCTGACTGATGTAATTAGGTCTGGTATAAACAAAAACAGGGCGTGCTAATCCATCCCCAACAGATGCCAGGCGCATCGCCTCCTTCACCCTGTTTCGGACAAAGAGTCGCCCATAATTTGTAGAGGCTAGAACAGAACCCATGTATATAGACGGGAAGAATGCTGTACACTCCATCCACAACCAATTCAGCTGATCATTGCGGGACATTTCCACACCAGGGCAACGGCCTGTGTAGTCCTTTAAGCCATTCCTGTAGTCATGGTTGTAACAATCTGGAAACAGGTAGAAGCCCCAGAGCTGATTGGGCCTCAGATTCTTGGCCAGTTTTAGAGTCTCCAGCATAAATTTGCGAGCTGATAGCTCAAATTCCTGCTGTGCAACTTTTCCCACTTGTTCTGGGGGCCAGTTAGGATTCTTTTTGGCCACCAGTTCACGAGATTTATTCCGATAGATATCTTTACTGTCCCAATTTCGGATCCACAGTGGGCGCCACTCCTCCCAGTCAATAACAGCCAAACCTTTTGCATCTGGCTCACGTATATATTTCTGCACACCTTCAGGCATCTTTTCATAGTGCTGAGTGAGGCTGGCAAGCTGTGGAAGACCTCCATTCACTGCAATGCCCCGCTCATAATAAGGATACAACCCGAGGCGCTCCTTATAGAAAATTGTGAGATTCTGCCGGACAAAGCCCTCATTGGGGGATGCCACAATGTCAAACTGGCCAAGAGATAAAGTTACACCATGTCGCGGAGCACACTCCTGTGTTGGGGCATTCCAGACAAGAAGAACAGGCTTCTGGGAATATAATGGCCATCTTGTCTGCTTTACATCTGCTGAACACAACACTGTCCACAATGTAATAAGAGTCAGAAGCAACCAGGGCAGCTGGCCAGCTGTGGTGAAGAGAGAGTGAAATACAGGCTCCATGGTCACTGCCCCTCTTCTCTCCTCTTTCTCTAGAAAAGAAAATTAGAGCAGTATTGTTAAATTCAGCCAACATAATTCCATATATCTCCACAGATGATCCAGGGAACTGAGCACTTTGCTAAAGTAGAAACCTTTGAATAAATATTTTACTGGCTTTCAGGTGTAGTAAGGTGTTGTAAGTTTTAGGGAGAATCTATGAGTACCTGTGACATGAATTAAATAAATTATACGAACCGCTAGTTTGTTACCAGTGCTACCACATCTGGTTAAGTCGTCAGCTTTTCTGTATGATTAACGTTAATGTTTTGTATCATTTTGCTTCGGAAATCAGTTCTGGGAAGTAAATGTTAGTTAAATATAAAACAAAGAAAAACAAAGAAACGGAATCAACGACTTGAGACAGATAGCTGCTTTTCTCTCGAACTTCCGTAAACTTCTTCCACCCACGAACTAGATTAACGAAACTTCGCCAAATTAGGTGGAAGTTTCATTGAAACTGCCAAACGTGCTAAGGTAGCTAACGAGTTGTTCCTTCGTACTGTCCAGTCTGACCTGTTCCAGTGAAGCCGACGACACGGGTTTATTCCACTCATGTAACCGTCAGATAAATTACTTTTCCACAGCCCTGCCATGTGAAAAGTAACAGTTACAGTCCGTTCAATCCATGGTAATGACTTCTAACTTCACCAGCCAGGGCTAACACAGAAGTTACAGCTACAGTGATTGTGACGGCTGACGTTGAGCAACAACGGCGCTGTCCACTGGTTTACTGACTTGGGGGCGGATAATGAAATTTTAAAGACATAATTGTCTCATTTTGCATTTTGTATCAAAATAACTTGAGGATACACTAAAAAAGAAATATGAATTAACACTTAACAGAGATCATGATTCCATCTGACAGAAATTTGAAGGTAAATTATATTTCTGTGTCGCTTATCCCCCCCTAAATAAAGTAGACTGTTCCATAAGACTAGGAGAAGTTTTATTGATAAATCGAAGTCCACGACGTTAAATAGCTGCAGTGTACATGAATATCGCCAGTGTATTCAGTGCTTGCTTGAGTAAAATTACATAAGTGTTGTCTGCAAAATGTCCATTAAGTATCAAAAGTAAAAGTACTGCATAATACTTAGATGTACTCTATATGACAGCATTATTATTACTGATCATTAATGTATAGGTAGCTTTTTGCTGTTGTAGTTGTTTGAGGCAGTGCAAATTGTAACTATTTTATATGGTGTTGGGCATTTCAATCTGCTCAAAAACTCTTTCTCAGGATAAGCATAATTTTAGTATTTGGGCAAGAGAGTCACTTTGACAGGCTATTAATCTATACATTAATACAAGCTGTTGTAAAATGTTTGGGTGTTGACAGTATGTTTTTATGTTAACAAAACAAACTAGCATCATTCTTGAAAATATGATAATTTATTATTACATTTTTAAATTTGCCTTTTCAAGATGTGTATAAATATTGTCTCTTACCAGCAACCTCTTCCTCTTTACCCTCCAGGTGAAAATAGATCAAGAAACCTGTTGAAATTGTTCAGGACGTCTACAGGTCAAGTTTGTTATTCTATATACGTGTAGTCTGAGCTTTCTCTAACAGAGGAGATGAAGGCAGTCGTTTGGTCTGTGCTGAAACCTACCAATGACTTGTATTTTAATATCCAGGAGACTCCACCTCTGTATGACTTCTGCTTTATAAAGGTGTGTAAAACACTTCACCGTACTGCTGACCTTTCCTTTTGAACAGAGGGAGTTTCAAGGAGTGGCTCTTTTGCCCGGTTCTCTGACACAGTGAGAAATATTTAAAACATACTGTTTTTCGTTATGTTTTTGTTTTTTCATGTATTTTTTAAATTCTATTTCTTCTGGTCTCTGAGGGTTACCAAACATAATTATGTTTCATGCCTACGATGATAATTTAAGTGTCTTGTCTTATCTTATATAAAGTCCAGTGCATTGCTCTTATGTCATTGACAGGGCACATAAAACCATAAGTTCTACCTGTATTATTTGAACATACCGTACCTCAGGTGCTGGCTAGTGTAAAGTTCGCTAAGGTAAAAACAACCCACGCTTTTCAGAATAGCCATAAAGCCTTTAGAATCCATTACAAAGATTTTCTGAGTATCAACTGATTGATGTGTTTTTAAAAAAGAAAAATTTTGTGACAAGTTTGCTCTGAACATAATAGTGAGAGATGCCATAATAGCTTTTTTTGGTCATCAAATTGTCAGTAGAAGTTATCACTCCATATACAGTAAGATGTACAGGTCAACAATTACTAGAAATAATACTGAGCCACTTGGTGATTTAAGTTCATAGGAACTTAGTGTAGCTGCTTGTAAGTAAAGAACTGCTGCTTTGTTAGGTTGACTTGTTCATACAAGCAAAAATATATATTTTTTAAGAGCTGAAAACTGAAATCCTTTGCTAACCCTTTGTTGAATTAAATGGAGTCATCAACCTTGTGAGTTAATGTGTGACTTCAAGAATATCTTTTGTAGGATCTCTGTTTGAACCTATGACCCACTTGTATACCTGAAACAAAAACAAAAAAAACACATTAAGTTGCCCATACTGACAAAGCATGTATTTTCACTCATTGCCCCATCACCACCTTTGAACTTCAAATACACACTCACACCTTGTGACTCATGGATTTCTCCTCAGAAGACAGCTCTTCCAGAGTATGTGGGTATATGGGGTACTTTTGATTTCTCTACTTGTTTAGACATGGCAGGATGTAAGTATGTAAAATAACTCACACATTCTTGTTAATGAGGTAAAAAATTATAATGGTCCTTGTGAATAATACCTTACTTTGTAATTTCATGTCTTAAAATGTGCCCAGATGTTTGTCAGCAAAGCCAGACCATGGGTGGTTTGCTGAGTCAAAACATGTTCTTTCAACCCCAATACTGCAATTCACCTCATGGCTTTACATATTATTACAGCTTTGTGAAAGTCAACAACAGAAAGTTATTGTGCTGCCACGTCTCTCCCAGACTCAGCTGAAAAAAGGTACTTGCCCAGTTCATGGAAGCAATAAAGTGGAGTGGATTTTGGCACAGCCCTCTTTATCCTCTAGGGAGGATAATATCACAGACCACTTTATAGAAACCCCTTTCCCATGGAGACGGCACTGACGGCCTTCACTTCTCTCTTAACTTCATCCATACCTCATTAGCAGATGCACACACTACACCTCCAAACAATGGTTAGCCTTTGCAGTTTCCTCTGCAGGCGGCTAACTTGATCACAGGTGGAGGTCAGGAGCATTATTTCCACTACACGGGCGAACAGCTCCTGTCAGTTCATTTCAGTGATTACAACTTTAGAAAAAAAGCTGAAGCTGAATCATCTGTTGTCACAAAAGATTATTGGACAAATAAGTCTCATGAGCTCGCCAAATAATTGTTATATAAAGGCTCGGCCTGGAAAACCACATTTGATGCTGATGAAGAGAGATTTCCTCCAGAAAGTTTGGACTGCAAATTACTTGCTGTAACATAAACAAAACTCCAGATGGAGGCAGCATTAATATAGGCAAAAGAAGTTTGCCAGAAAGAGTCGTTCACACTCAGAAAACTTTGGAAACACCTTTCAAATATTTTGAATATTTGATCTGAGTAAATCCGATCACATTATTTTAAAAATCAAAACCAAACAGCAAAATATGATATATGTTTGGCAAAATTTTACAAATACATTAGTTATGAGTCACTTCAAAGCAACCAATTAGTTTCTTTAAGCATATCTAAACTTTCAGGCCTAAATCCTGAGACTTTCAGTCCAGCAATAACAGGTGGTTATACAATTTATGCTAAGGAGACCCCTTTAAAATAACACTCCCTGTAAGAGGACAAAACAAATGTGTGTATTCTCTCAGTTATGGTATGTGAATTCTCTCCTGGTTGCTAAACCACCTTAATTCCCAAGAAAAAATTCCCACAACATGACCTCTGTGTCCTCAGGCAGCTACAGCCTGGTGTATATTATTACTATAATCTTCACTTGCAACATAAATCCAGTTATTTTCACTGGAATTAGTGAAGTAATGGTTCTAAAGTACGTCCATATTTTCTTCTCCCTTGGATCTTGACGGCATTAAAGGCAGTTTAATAAGCTGTTCATCAACAATATATGAATATAGAAAAAAGAACCATAACACAGTTCAGCATTTCAAATTGTAATTAAAAAACAGTTATAATAAATTAAAAGTGAAACATAGTATGCCAAAGCAGCAAAGAAAACAACAGGATCTCTTATTAGACTCACTGCTGCTGTGTACATGTGTGGCTATGAGGTCACTGAAGCCAGTCCATCCAACATCATAATATGACATTAATCCACGTCTGTGGGCCACTGATTGTCAACTCCCTTGGTTGTTACTGACAAGCAGATCCTGTTCCATGCATAATAAAGCGAGTCAAGATGGTGTCAAAAAACGTAAGTGTGCTCTATATATATATATATATATATATATATATACACACACACACACACACACATATATATATATGTACTGTGACAGGAGAAAAAGCTGGTTACATTCTCCCCAAACTCCTAGAGTTTGGTGAATCATACCAGAAAACAATCTGCAGCAACAAATTCAGGACTGTCAAATTTCATCCCATGTCTGCACACACATTCACACATACATGCACACAAACCATGATCTGTAATCCGAGTAGGTTTTGCCAACTTGGCACCCCTTCTAGATCCCCACTGGTGACCTATTATTCTGTGTCTGCACACAAGCCAAAAACAGATCACATGCAGAGGCTCAGCACAACATGGCATCGGCCTGTCCACGTAAGGGCAACGAATATATCAAGAGATCATGTTATTTTAAAAGGTGGTTCAGGCTTCCAGCTGTAGGGGAAACCACAGGACGGAGTTGACACAGTGGCTAGTCTGAGACACTCCTCAGACATTGTCAGGCTTCACAGAGGACAATTGGGAAATCTACATGGATACACGGGTGGTCCAGTTTTATCATTCCCTAGAAGGACAGACAAGACAACAATTATTCATTGAACTACTCCTACAGAGAACTGGTGTTAGTGAGTAAAAATCCTTGTTTAGGTTTGTGATTTCCTCACCTGAGGTGTTAGGTTTTTGTGAATCCTCTTCAGTTTGGCTTTTTTACGTCCATTTTTTGTCACTATTGTCTCTTCATAGAACTCATGGGCTAAGTCGCCGTCTTCATCAAAGAACATAGAGCTGCAGCAGAGAGAAAAAATCACAAGTCAGTAAATAAAACAAAATTATGATGCTGAAATATTACAAGACTGAGCAGTTTTATATAACATTTTGAGCACATACTGCATTTGGTGTTACACAAAAATAGTGTTGGTCAAATCAAGGTAAGCCACAAAAATATAGCAACCACAACAAAAATAAAATGTGGTTTTAGAGCGTCAAGACCACAAGCCTGTGAGCAATAAAAAACACAACCAGCTGCTTAGATTGGTTATGCTTTGGTCATCCTGCCAGCTGTCTTCCTGTGGGTAAAATATCCAGTTCTTGAAAGTTGTATACGCTAAGCTAACAGGCCCACCATGAGTATGGAAATAACAGCTCAGTATGATATGAGGTATATAGAACGAGAGCTAAGACCACTACAGATCAGTTAGTGGCAGCAGACCACAGTATGCTTGTCTGCTGACTTTACTAAACAAACATATCACCTGATGTGAGAAATTCTGGTTTATGCTATAACTGTGGGGATGGGTCAGAACTGTTGGGTAAACAGAGTAAATTTATGGCTACATGTAACTGTGCAAGAATGTTTTCTGTGCAAACATGGGTATATCCTTTACTGTGAAGATAACCATGTCATACAATATTCTCGAGCTGTTCCCGAGAACATCAGCAATATTCATATTTCAACCCAGTAGTGCAACATTTTAGTGAGGTAGGGCAGGATATTTTAAGAATGTACTGTATGTAGGTATGTGACGCCACATCAGCAGGAACTGAGCAATATCATCACATCAAAATGGGAGAGAAACACATTTTGAACACAGCAGTACAGCAAGCTCAACCTAATCTCAAAATTATAAACTCCAAATTAGTAGCTGTATATAATATACAAAAAGGCAATATGATAATAGGAACACCACATTGTATCAGTCTGCTTTACTAGCAATTCTACACTTGAAAAAAATGTATGAAGGAGGCTTGATGATGCTGAGGCTACATTTACCTTCGTCTAGTAAACACAAAAGGTGTTGCACCCGGGAAACTTCGAACTCTCGCCAGTGACTGCTCGTTTCCATCTTTGGTTGAATCGTCCACACTACCTGAGCCAGAAAAAGGCCAAAATCCTTTGGATTTGGAGCCGCTACCACCCATCTTCAGCTGCAGCACATTATTTTCTTGGGTCACAGGACTGCCAGTGGTGCTACAGTGTTACTGTACCAGATGAAATGTAACCTTCAGGATATAACACCTATGGCAGGTAACACATGAAAGACAATATATTACAACAAAGGCAAAGATGATTTTACTTTCCATTTTGGATTTAGAAACACATTAAAAAGGTTATGCACAGCTTTTTTGTGGGTAACACACTACAAGAGGGCAAATGGTCTGTGCTACACGACAGCACCTAGAGCCAATGCAAAAAGCTACTGTAGATGTAGTGATCAAATGCCATTTATCCCAATTATACCTTCCTTACACACAACACAATAGAAGCCACATAGGAGGCAATGCTCAGACTGATGTCGAGTCCAGTTAGCCTACAATTCATGTCCTATGTCCATATGCCAGTATGTAGCAGGCCAGTGCCATGACAGTGCAGCCAGGCAACTATATATTAACACAGCCCTGCCAATAAACCTTCCGCTCTCCTGTGTCATACTGGTACATCAGGATAAAATGATATTTGACATTTAGAAAACTCTGGAGAACATTATTTAGCTCCACTGGGAGTCTACAGGGCTAGGTAACATTAGGTTATCTAGAGAGGGACAGCTAACTACGCTAGCTAACCTTGACCGACAAGACCATTAACAAACTGTCCCTACATGTGTGTTAGTTACAGTCGCTGTAATGTCACTTTATGTACTGGTTGCTAACGTTAACATTAGATAAAGACAATTAGCACTATGTTACTAGCATTAGCCAGGTCAACATGTTTCTGCTTTACAAAGCAACGTTTATTGACGTTGCCAAATGCTAACTTTAGCTGTTTTGATTGGCACCGCTTATCGTTTCGGCTTGGTTAAAATCATACCTAAAGTGGTCTGTTCGCAGCTGAGAATTTGTCTTTGACGAATTTGTCTTCGTGGGTTGCTAAATCTCTACAAGCTCAGACCTCATAAGACACTCACTGCTACGCTAGCTATGTAATGCTAACCATCGTTATCCTTCTGTGTTTCTCTCTGTCGGCCCGTAAAGGCACATTATGGGGAGGTGTCGCCCCCACATGGACAGGAGTGTGTACTGTACAAGAAAGGGCAGGAGCTAGAACAAGAGCAAAGTAGTGTGAATGTTCTGCCTGCCCCATGAACTAAACTCAGAATTTTATGTACATGGGGCTGTACTGTTTACCACACAAAACCTGATCAAATCTTGTAGTTAATGTAAAATGTACAACATTAAACATCCCATGATTTATTATCATCAGTTTATTAGATAATTAGAATATAAACACATCGTTTCACATTTTAACTTGTCCAGATCCATTTCACAGGTTCATTAAAGTGCTCAAAATGATAAAGGAAACTAAATGTTACATAAAATAACCATAAGATTAACCAGATAAATTACCAGAAAAATGGAAAATGTGTCTTTAATACCACTATGAATAATCTAATCAAGCAGCATAGTTGTTCAAGAAGGAACTGCAATGAATAAAGTCTGTGGTAAACCTTAGAAAAAAATTTATTCATTAATTTTTTTGTTCAATCCAGCTCACAACAGTGGCTAAACCTGCACAGAAAGTGGCATCACCTTTAGCTGGTTCACATTAAATGTAACAGCAGTATCCCTGCTTCTTAAACAGCCTCTATTCAAAACAGTGTCGTTCTCTGAGCTCTGTCCTTTCATTTTACATTGCTGTAAATTTTCTTATTGATCCATAATACTTTTCAAAGTGGCAGAGGCTTCTTCTTCATGTTTAAATAAAAGGATCAGCTGCATCACTCGGAGTCAACCAGGAGTCGTAATCTTCGCCATGGCCTGCTTCATCCTCTCTCTGGCAAGAGCGTAGCGCTTCACGATCTGCCGGACGTGCTCTTCTTCTTCGCGCTGCAGGATTCGCAGAAAGTTGCACAACTCAGGAAAGCTAAATGCATCCCACTGTGGAGGAGGGTAATTTCACATTTAGAGCAGTTGTGTATGTTGCAGTGAATATACTGAAGGCTTATCGCATGATCTCACTCTCAGAGCCAAATGGAAACTTACATTGACATCCCCCGTCTCATTTTCTTTCAAAACCAGACTCAGGACTTTTTCACTGGGGCCAGCACACAAGCGTAAGTAGAGTGGACATTCCTCATCAGATAGTTTACGCATGTACACTAAGTAAAGACAAAAAAAAATCTGAATTTAACACTTGATGATGCTCTTTTCTTGCAGTGTAAACACACAATATTAAGAGTGCTACCTTGACTTTGTCTCTCAGTGCGTTCGAACAGGGCAAACTTGCCCGGGTTGTCCACCACGGTGAACTTGTTGAGAAGCGCCTCGATGACTTCCCGTACCCGTGTTTGAGAGCTTATGTGCAGGTGTTTTGCAGTGTCTTTGGGGAGGTAGAAAGACGTCCGTCGTTTCATCCGCCTGGCCCGCTGATCCTCCTCTTGCGTCGAGCACAGGTTCTGAGGAGGAGGGAGGGAGATGGGACGAACCAACTGAAAGTGGACCTTGATGAAACCAGTGTATGACCCATCTTTATTCTGCAAGGTAGACAGATTTATAGCTTTAGACAGGGAAATGGTGAATGAATGAAATGATGTCATACAATATCAGCATGGTCTGTAAATTATCATATACAACTAGAATTAAAAACACAAGAGAAAAAGGTTTATCAGTCACTCACAGCCACCATGTAGAGATTGTTGTTGATCTGAGCATTATACTCCTTAACCTTCTGTTGAATCTCACCAACACTTAACTTCTGTTTACCAAAATCAATCTGTTCATCCTGAAAAATAAAGAGTGGGTTCAGTTCAGCAAACAGGCCACATGATGTCAGCAGAAAGCTTGATTTCAAACTGAGCTTTAAGGATAAAGAGACCGCGTCAGAGGAGAAATAAAAGTAAAGTCTTAATCTATCATTCTCAAAATGAAGCCATGCATGATTAAACATCATCACACAGAAAGTGCCTGGTGCCAGCAGGACTGATTAACTATTCCATAGTCTCACCGCTGACCCTCTGACCTTGTGAAAGAAAGATGTACATGCAGTAAAATACAGCTCCAGCTCTGATCCACTGTCCTCCTGACTGCAGAATGAGTCGCTCACTGTGCTTCCCCACGTCATCTCCAAGGTTCAGGTGAGCAGGAATTTTGAAGTTTTAGGGATTTCTGTCATCCCTGCTATCGTAGGAGGATCTCCAGATTTGTGTGTCTGAAATTTCTCAGCTCTCGTCTGTCTGGAGAGAAACTGATTCTGCTAACGGCTTTTTGACCCCAGTATTCTCATTTGCTCCTCCCTACAATAAAACTTCACAAAGACCAGCCCACTCCCAGTGAGGTCTGCTTAAATTATCCACGGAGAAAAATATTTCCTCATGATATTGCTGATGTGTGTGCTGTAAACACATCCAGAAATGCAGACATTTAGTCCTCACAAAAGCTGTGATATATGTACTTTAACACTCTCACAAAAAGAGGATCCCAAACAATGCGCTCTCTGGTTTTATTTCTGTTTTCCTGACAGCTGTGCTGCCGTTTTATTGATTTTTCATTTTCAAAATAAAATCAATAAAAAGCACACTTGTGACCTTGTTTTTTTGTTAGACATATCTGACTATATGACTGGTTTTCCACTTTCTAAACTGAGATTTATCCTGATTTTGCAGGACTAAACAAATGCATTTATAATTGGTGATAGGCTGCAGCAGAGTAGCTAGTTTATCAAAATAAAAGCGGTGAGATTGGGCTGTGCATCATGATGATAAAAGACATATTATTATCTGACAAGATAATCTATAACTCAAGCAAAAGTATATTCATGATTCACAGTAAAGCCAACTTTTAATTGGTTTGATAAGTTGTAGTAGTTCATGAACCTCAGTATTGTCAGTTTTATGTGGCTCCGTAATAAGGACAGCTGTTTTATTGTGAAGTTGTTAAGTTGTCCCCTCCCCTCAGCTCTCTCCTAAATTACTTTCTGTATGGATGCCTTGACAATGAAGAGGTAATAAAACCAGTATCTCTGAGGACATATGGCACACTGAAACACAGTGGACAGCAGCAGACAGTCTGGTAGTCTCCATCTGCTTTGACCTGCCCACCCACACAATACGAACAGAGGCAGGAGTGGGTTTGAATTGTGTTTTTTTTTCTGAAACTGTAATTTTTTGCTCGGTTGCACAGTTCAATCCTTGAATCACAATTTAAATGCATTTTTTTTTTCTGAAAATAAAACGGTCCCAGGAAGACAGCCAGCACTGCTCTCTGTGCAAATGTATTACTGAGAAAATGTGTGATTCGTCACTCACCACATTCGTGTCTGTCTCGATGGAGTCGACAGAGAAATCCTCAGGGTCTGCTAACAAACTTCCATCTGTGCTGCAGTCCAGCTGGATGAATGGTCGGCAGCGGTAGTGACAAGTATAATTGCACTCTGAGAGAGAGAGGGAGACCATTAAAGGGTGCAAACTTTGCATTCTCAGTTTTGACTTTGGCCAGTGGTCAAAGCTCGTGGTGCAGAGCCCTCTGCTCTGGATTTTGTTCACTAATCTCTTTGTGCTGAAAACTATCACCCAAATCACACTAACCTAGATGCAGTATCTGTTATATAAGCAACATACCAATATGTCTGTACATACAAATTAAAAATTACTCATGCTGGATATTTAATAGGTATATTAATCACAGGCCTCTATCACTCTGTCACCTGTTTGCTTCTGATAGTTACAACAGTTCATTTTTTCCTGAACTGGACCTCAACAAGCCACAGAAATACCAACAGTCAAATGATACAGAGAAACAAGGAGACTCCCAGGTGCTATCTGTACCAGCGTACAGTTTAAACATGACATTTGCCAGAGCTTCCTACAGATTAAGACAAACTCTGTGATTAAGTTTCTCATGGCTGGAAAAAATAACATGAACATCCTGCATTCTGGTGATGCTGGAAAATGTAATGTTCAGACTGTATCACAGCTCCATGAGCTTTGGATGGACATGGGGGTTACACAGCTGATTTAGTCTGTAATGTAAAGATATTTTTTAGCCACTTCTTGAAAGATTGACGACCAATTTTCACAGCAGTTCTCTTTACAAAGTAAGCAACCACAATGGTCCACCATGTCTATTATTAATCCCATTGGCAGGAACAGCCTAACACACTGTATGTCATCCTGTCTCATGTAAAGCAGATTTAGTGGCCGATTGCCTGTTTTTGCTTTTTAGGTCAATGCCTACAGTCAAAAACATGTTTATCATGTACACACCAAACTTAAAGCACAAGGCTGGTGCATTATATCTCCCCTGCTGGGATTTTGAAATGATACAAAAAGGGCAAAACCAACAATGTATTAGTCCATCTCTCAATATTTTCCAGCTTCTCCACCCTGTCTTCCTTCTAAAGGCTTTTAAAAATGTATGAATCATATTTAAATACAGTTAAATAAATTACAGCTACAACTGCACAACTGTGTTTTTTAGGAAATGTTACTCAGACTTGGGTAAATGGTGTAAATGTTAGAGACTGCTTTCAGCAGTGGATTTTTTTCTGAGGTAGAATTGATTCAAAATAAACTACAGTGTGTGTGAGTGTAGTAATGAAGGAATATGTCTCTCGGGGTGGGTCAGTGCAGGCCACAGTGTTGCCAACTGATGTGTTTTTAATTTTTTTGGACGACAGTGGAGCTATAAGGATCAGAGTATTAGGTTCTATCAGGCTTTGGCTACACAGATAATACTTTAAAGTAATTTATGATTGTCTTGAGTTTTGTTTTTTTCATGGGATTTGTTGACAGTAAGAAAAATATAGAATATTACCAGACTTATCTTTTAAACAAGTGAGAACATGAGCAGACTGTACTCACTGGTGCAGCGTAAACTCTGCTTATAAAGACCCCAGATGAACTCTCCACACAGGTCGCACCAGGTGAGATGAGCGTAACTGTGGGTCTGGAAGTCATGACCCACTCCGGCCTCTCCCGTCTGACACCCGGGCGCCTCGATGGTGACGCTGTCTCCGACCAGGCGAACGACATGGAAGGAGCAGGGCTGACCTGGGTTCACTGGTGGCGGATGCGTGCGGGCTGCAGGCGCAGCCAACTCAATGGGATCACTTACACTGAGGTCCTTCAGCTCGATCAGCTCACATTTAGACATCCTGACCTTGATAC
Organism: Lates calcarifer; assembly: GCF_001640805.2. Taxonomy (NCBI): domain Eukaryota; kingdom Metazoa; phylum Chordata; class Actinopteri; family Centropomidae; genus Lates; species Lates calcarifer. Next base: position 23,727,227 of record NC_066844.1, on the reverse strand, counting down.
ACACACTGACATGTCAAGTGAGCGTCTGCTGTCCATGAGCCGGTATGGGTGTACATACAGCTCTGAGAGGAGACAGCATTAACGCGTGCACCTTTGCATCCTTGTTGAGGATGTAAGTAGGATGAGATGTACAGTGTTTGGACCAAAAAAGAACCAGGTCCACTTCCAGCTTTGCTTGATGTGCAGAGGAACAAGCAGCCACCACGCCCTTAGGAGCTGCAAGACAGTTTGAAATCACACACAGTGGATTAGAAGTTTGTGTATAATACTCTCCTTATACAGGCATGGGTCAGTTTAATACACATGAACCTGACATGTTTAAATCATCATCAGCACAAGCAAAACAAATTCATAAAATCAGTGTCTGTGCTGTATTATGTTATGAGCTTTACAAACTGAAAAACAAAAGATTAACCTTTGTTATCTGATGCCAGGATTCAAATGATTATGTTAAAATGTGGGACGAGATGACGAGTATAATCCTGTGAAATCCTGGGACAACTCATACTGTTTTTCTGCTCCGACAGTAGAACAAAAGTGCATGTTTTAGATAAAACTCTGCCGCCAAAAAGTGGGTCAGAATCCTTATCATTTCATTCATTCAATTCAGGAAGCACAGAACTAACTTAATCATTTCAGAAATATATGGCAACAGAATGAAAGTAAAAAGTCAACAACCTTGATTACAGTATGTGCAGTATGTACGGTATGTGGGGCTACAACAGCTACAGGTGTTGAGTGACTGACAGGCAGTGGAGGAATGTAACTAAGTACATTTACTCTTGTGCTGCACACGTTTACTATCTGCATTTTATGCTACTTAATACTTTACTCCCTTATTTCTCATACAGCTGTAGTCATTTCTTTGATTAAGAATATACATAGAAGATATACAACCATCTTACTGAAACTGCCACCCGAGACAGATTTTGCCCACTGGATTTTCATGTGTACTGGTGTATTTTTACACTGTCGTTACTTTGACTTAAGTAAATAATCTGAATCCTTTTAGTGACAGAGATCACAGGCAGGGGTTGATACACTGACACTGTCTGAAAACAAAAACTTGAATACATTTGCTCCGGAGCGTCACCAGGAAGAAAATGTTCAAATGTTCACAGGTGAATCCGAAACTTAAGTCCTATTAGTTCCCGTGTGGAGCTGAATTGTGACTTGAATTTGAACAACCCGGGGCTCTCTCTGCCAAGTGGGTCACCACACGGCGCAGTTCTTCCCACAGGGCAACAAGAGCACATTGTAACCGGGGTCATCCATCCATATCCATGCAAAAACCAGGCATGTGTGGTTTGGGGCGATGCGATGAAAATTCAAATTTATTCACGAATTTGTCATTTGCTCCCGATCTGTGACGGGACAGCCCGGTTTAATCCTGCAGTCTGAAACGGGGCAACAAACTCGTTTGACAGCGACACCCGGACAAATGTTCGGTCTGACGGACAAACCGTTTTTAAAAAATGCTCTTACCTGGTTCAGTTCATCAGAGCCACTTGTCGTGGAGGAGATTTGAAGGGTGATCGCTGTTTGTTGTTGCATTAACACCGAACCGTCCCTCTCCAGACGCACGCACTTCAGTTTGCGCATGCACATTGTGATCGTGGGATTACCGTCTAATCCCGTACGTGTATTAAAGCATCCCGAGAGAGGCACCACGGGAGGAATCCCTGCTCTCTCACACAAGAAATATACTGTACGTGTACAGTCCAGGAGGAGGAATACAGAGAAACTTGACATCACACAGTATATTAAACACACTACAAACAGCTGGTGGGTTGCCAGGTTGTGAAACATCCCTTTGGTTTGTGTTTATCCTCCTTGAATGGTTGAAAAGGAAAAAAATAAAAATATGAATAGTTCATTTATTAATCATTGGATTAGCTGTCTATTTATAATCAAAACTAAAATTCATAATTTAATACCAAAAGTAAAAATCACAATCTGAAACATAGGAGGATTCAGATAGTGAATATATCAGTTTGGAATAAACTGTTTAATATCTGATTAGGATCCAGACATGCAGGTTGGAATCTGTACCACTCACTTGAAAGAAGAAAGCTAGATTTCACACTGGCAGGGAAAGAACATGGAGGTTATACAGATAAAGCTGCAGGTAAATCTAGAGAGAGGTCATGGGTCAGTTTCCCACATGTTCTACTATTTATATTACTAATAGAAATAATAATTTTAGTTTTCAGGATTTTGGCTCCAAAAGTGCCAAATCTGTGTTGAACAACAAAGACCTTTAAAGTAAAACTTTAAGCTATTCTTGCACTGACGCCAGCTGGACTCCATTAATGGAAGAAAAGTAGTAATACAACTGTGTAAAAATACTAAAATTACAAGTATAAGTCCTGAGGTATTATGGGGAAAATGTACTTGAAGTAAACATACTCATAATGCAGGAAAATTGCCAGTGTGAGTGTTGTATTTTTAGGCCTCTATACTGAAGATGTTATATGTTATATACTGTATTATTACTGATGTATACTTTCGGGTGGATACACTTTATACACAGAATCTTAATCAGAACACTCACTTGTTACTCAGATGAAGCATCTGAATATCACAGGTGATTAGCCTTACCTGATTACAGGCCACAATGGAAACCCACTTCCTAAGTCTAATTCCTCTGAGAGGAAAAAATAAACAGAGACACAGAGTCTAAATAAACAGTGACAGTGGGAGTGAGAGCAGGAAATAGATGGACAGGAAGAGAGAGAGGGATGTTCCTGAATGAGCATGTTTGTGCTCTTGTACTGTGAGCCCAGTGTGTGGTGGCCTTCCAGAGTCACAAGCTTATTAGAGAGTAATTGGAGCACAATAACCAATGAACAGCAGACAGTGAGTGTCCATTGAGTTGGAATGGGTGGTATTAGTCAGAGACATCACATCCATATATAGCTGCTTAACCCACAGCATGCACCCAGACTAGTTTGCCTACATGGATATGTGATTTTGAACCATTATCACTGCTATCATTATCTTTATTATAAATTTAGTTTTTAATGTTATTATTATTATCAAAAGCTGCATAATTTGAAATGATAGTTTTCCTCCTCGGATCTTAAGTTTAGACAGGTTGGTTCTACAGGTCAGAAAAGCCTTTTCTCCTCTCAGATGTAGGCTATCTGATGGGGAATCTTTCCAGAAACCATCCACGTCAGCCTGGACTCGGTGCGTTAAATGGGGCTAGAAAAAAGAGAAGACTTCCGGACATTCCGGTTTCAAAATAAAAGCCCAAACAAAGTTGCATTAAGTTTTAGATACACATTTAAACTGTGCTTGAATTCACAGAGTAAAGCTCATCTCCATTTTACAAGACAATACAGAAAAGAGGGTCCTCTTTTATTCAGTATCCAGTGAAGACAAAACATTATCCAGAGACTTACCAAGCTCCTGGTGAAGGTGCAGCCTCTTACACTCTAACAGGTCCCTGCATCACAGCAGTGTACACTCCATATTAGAGTATGACTGGCATCAAACTAATATGGAGGTCATAAATCCTGCAGGTATCTGTCAGATTTAAGTTAAAATTTTCCCACCTACAGCAGATGAAATGGTGAAGTCTGCACATTCATCATTCTGCACAGTGAAGGTCGGTGATGAAACAATCACTGAGTCACACATGTGTACACTTGATATCCATTCACATGTAAAGGGAGCTTTCAGTTCAGCAAATGGGAGTATTATGATCAGAGAAACGCATTTGCAGTATGGATGTGTTCTGGAGGAGTGCTGATGGTGGATCAATAAAACAACGCTTTATACTGAAAAATCTAACCGGAAGTGTGTGTTTTTTTTATGGCCGGAGGCGCTGTGACTGAGCGTGTTGTGTTGATAACTTGTGAGCAGATAATTCCTGATTCGTAAAGACACCGTTATGTTTCAGCTGTCTGATAATGAAGGCTCGTTTTATAATTCAGTCGTCTGTCTTTAAGTGAAGCAGGAGGAGGTCAGACTTCTTCATCCACCATCAGTTTCCGCTTCTGTTCAACTCAAACTTCGAGTTCACTGTAGGTAACAGTCCGGTTTGTGTCGGCTGCAGGTGAGAGACTCATATCAAGTCCACGTAAACATGGTTCATCTCAACAAAGAGTCTGAATCTGAGCCTCGGATCTACGGTTTTAGCAGAACAGCTTCCGCAGCGCTGACCCACTTTATCTGCATCGTCTTCAGTGTATTCATTGCACTTCTGTCTCGGCCGGGTTCAAGTGAGTCCTCCTACTGTTTACATTATGTTCATGTCACAGTCCCTTTGTGAAACACATACCATTTGTTCACTTGGTTTCCGTTGTTTTGTGTTAGGTTTGTTCTCCTGGCATCCTTTCTTCATGACTCTGGCTGTAAGTTGGAACTTTCAAAAGAAATATTTTCAATTCAAATAAGTTCAGAAGCCTCCCATTTTCATTAAAGAGCTTTAACAGTTGATACATTGATCTGCCCAGGGCTGTGGTTAATTATGTTAATAATTGAATAACCAATTACTCTATCAACTGTTAAAGAAATAAAGGAAAATGTTTCCAACTGTTTCTCAGAGCCTCAGTTGTTTTGTCTGAACAGTCCAAAAATGTTAAGATATTCAGTTTAAAGCAGAAAATCTGCTCATATTATAAGGTGGAACCAGATAATGTTTGTCATAATTGCTCGAAAATAACGAAAATGTCTAATTGGTTATCAAAAATTATTCTTACATGAAAAAAAAAGTAAAAAAATAAATGAAATGCCCAAAATTCACTACTTCCAGCTTCTCAAACATTTGATTCTAATGTCAGTTTGGGCTTTGGGACAGTTTATATTAATCAAATGAGCAATAAAATAATGGATAGATGCACAAATAAATTTGCTAATAGTTGACCTGGTTCATGTTCTTCTTTTCCTCCAGTTCTCCCTCTTCATGACAGAAGCCATACTCCTCTTCTCCCCCCACGGCTCCCCCATCAAAAGGTTTCCACACAAGACCAAAGGTCGTGTTCACTGGATCCTTCAGTGCCTTTGTTTTACCTGTGCAGTCCTGGGTCTGGCAGCCATCTCATACAACAAGCACCTGAACGGTAAACCCCACTTCACCTCGTGGCACGGTCTGCTGGGCCTGCTTACGGTCTGCGTGGTTGGGTTACAGTCTTTGGCAGCAGTGCCTCTCATCTATCACTCTCTGGCCAAAGGCTGGTCCCTGGCCAAGCTCAAACGTTACCACGCGGCGTCTGGACTCGTCACCTACCTGCTTGGCAGCGTCAGCCTGCTCCTCGGCCTCTGCTCCGCCTGGTTCACTGCTGCTGTCATGGAGTACGCCTGGTACCTGTCAGTACTCTGCCCCGCCCTCAGCGCCCTCATCATAATGAACCAAGTCACCAGTGCTTACATGGCTAAGAAACGGCTGCAGTCCTGACAGAGGACACAGTATCAACACTTTAACAAAACTGTCACTGAGTATTTATACGAGGTTTGCCTGAGAGATTTCATTTTTTTCTGTCTTGTCATTCCAAAAGGCAAAGAAACCCAATATGGAAATGAATTTTTTTCTTTTATTGCCTTTTTTACATAATGCACACAGGACTGTAGCTACAACTTACAACTTGACACTGAGGTCATCTCATCTGTACTTTAGGGTGGGGTTTAATGACTTTCATTTTACAGTTAAACACGTGTCACAAACTGAGCTTTTTGTGATAATTTAAGTAACTGAATAAAAATAAAGGGCTTTAATATTAAGTACTGAAACTGCAAACTGAGCTAAGTTGGTTTTGACAAAGTATTTAGATCATCATAAGAGATAAATATGTACAGAAAATTTAACTTAAATAAATAAGTAAATAAATAATATGACCAAAGGAGTAGGAGTAGGAGTCAAATATCTCTTATTGGTGAGGGGTTTTTGAATTCATGACCTCAGTATTTCTAAATCCTGGCTACAGCCCTGAATACATGTTGAATTTTTGTACTTCAGGTTTCTTATTATCCTGCCTTTGATCACTGGTTTAGCCACATGTTTTAATAAATCAGATATCTCATATTAAAGGTATGTGCTAAATTAAAAGCATTTGTAAATGATGCACACTGCAATAGAAGAGTGTTTTATTGTTAAAATAACATTGATAACACAGTCATATTCTGCTTCAATCTAGGCTGCATATACGAAATTCTTACTGGATCAGCCGTCAATGGGTCAAAGTGAACAAAAGGTTAAAAAAATGCAATTACAAAAAAAAAAACATATTTTCCATCATAAATAAATAAATTTCAGACACTTACATTGAAATAAGGGAAACAACTGCCAGGTGAGTGAACACCAATAAGAAGTTATAAAAAACATTTTTTAAAAACGAAAATATCCCCATGAAACATAAAAATGCACGTAATTAACAAGACTGGCAGACAGGGATTTTTTTGTTAATATACTGATGGTTCCCAAGATTCAAATGTGAAGTGTTTCCAACAGACTGAGAAGACTGAGAATAAAGACATGGGGTCAGTAAAATGTACCTTGTACAGTTCTCAGGCAGATATGATCCTTTTTCAAAGTGCCAGCTCTACCTTCAAATCTGAAACAAACCAAATCACAAGTTCCCAAGACATGCTCAAGAAAACTGGAGACGTCTGATGATAGAAATGAAGCATCTAGAATGACAGGGAAGGAGCCAGTAGCAAACAAAAAGTGAACAGTACTCAGATTGCGGGGGCAAAAGGTCCCCACAAGCAAACATCTCTAAAAAATGTGTCTTCATAGGGAATGATCTGTTGTCTCAGGTTATCCAGTGTTTTTTAAAGGCTAACAACCACTGCATCTAGCCTATGTTACCGACGGAGGAAAGGGACTTTCCTAAATCTAAATACCTTGAGGTGTCATCACAACACAGAAACACAAGGCTACAGAGAACAGCAAAGACCTAAACTCCCTAAAGCACCGCAGATCTACACTGACTGACACTACTGATAGAAGCTACTTACACTGCACTGCATTTAGGTGAAACGCTACCATATAATGGCACTGTCAGTTTGGTAAGGCCACCACACCACCTGACACGGTTCTGCCAAAGTCACTGGTGGTTGTAATGAAATGACATATGTATATCAGATCTGATGGTTGGTGGCTACATTGACTTAAGGTTTTACACACTCAGGCTGTACGAATGCAATGGTTTCTACAGTTTAGGTAATATTTGTTCTCAAAGAGTTTCTGAAAATGATCCATAAGAGAATTATGATCGTCAAAACTACACATAACATGTAGGTTGACTTGGTGCTCGTGTATCAACAGATGGTGGGGAAAACTGCAACAAAAGAGCGGTGACAAGCTTTTGGAAATGAGCTAGCAACACTGTATCTTGGTTAGCGCTCCTTTTGGCTTTCACACTTGGTGCTTTTAGTCGCGATGCTGAATCTGCCCTAAACTTGTGTTTTGAGTTTGACACCGACTGTCTACGTGCTCAGTAGTTCTTCCAACAGACTTGTAAAAAGGATATACTAAGATAAATGCTAAGACTCAAGACCCCTTTGTGTTATTTAAGGCTAAAAATGAAAGAACACAGTCCGAATCCATGTCCCAGCCCCTGTGTTATCAAAGGCTAACAGGAAAGTACATTCATTTTAGTTTTAAGGAGAAAAAAAAAGAAAATTATAAAGTTGAACAGAAATTTGTTTCCCCAGCATTTATGCCAGGGTGTGTTTGTCGTCATGATAGTCATTGTAATAATAAACCATCTCCCTATGACCAAAATCTACACACTGCACAGTATTGACTTGCAATATAAACAATGATAATGACTGCTATATACAAAGTATCAACATGTTCAGTTATAGTATCACACATATCTTTTCAACAGGGGATGCTACGATGTCTATCAAATTTCTAAAGACTAAAATATGCTCTGAAAGCCTAAAATTTCTTTCATTAAAGGTAAGTCTTGAAGGATTTTCTCTAAATATATTGTTCTGACAAATATTATCGCCATGTTCTGTAGCCACTGTAACTTACTGTGATAGCTTTTCAGTTTTGTTTGCTAGAAAAGGAAACTGAAAAGAACAAATTAGTGTTCAGCAGGCGAGTACGTCTGCCTCGTTTGACAGAAAGTAAAATTTCAATGCACTCAAGTGCTTCACAGCAATATATCATGAGAAAATCCAACATGAAGCAGTTTTAATCACATTATTCCATCTGAATTCGGAGGGAATAAAACTACCTGCACGGCGGCGGAGGCCTTCCTTACAAATGTAACATGAGAGGCTGTGCTTTGAGAGCCTCCCCCGAAAGTTACAGCTGGTCCCCGTACGACAACGTCTGTTCCCACTGCTCTGATGCTCCAGCTGAACAAGTCTGGGATATTCAGCATTAGGATTTGTTACTCTGACTCTGTAAAGTCATTAAGGTACAAGTTGATTCTCTCATTTGCAGGTGAGAGTCTGTGTGTGTGTGTGTGTGTGTGTGTGTGTGTGAGAAATTTAATGAGACCATTAGGAATGGGAATTTTATTTTACTGATGATCATGTAAATTAACGGAAACTGTTAAAATGGCACAAGGCTAAAACCACATATAACCTAATCACAGCCTTTGCCAAGTTCATTGTATGACTTCAGGATTAACATAAAATTTTTGGCTCCTGAAAAGTTATTTATTTTGCTTTTTTAAAAATGTGTCACTTGCACTCTGATGTGCTCACACATTTAGAATATAACAAGGTCTCCGGCCATAATTCATCAGTTTATGTGTTAGAGTAGATACTACAACGGAATTAATTAATTGAGTTCATCTGGTCATGTAAACATCTCATCATTCCCATCCCTAATGTACTTTATGTTAACACCATGGTTAACAAGATTGTGTGTGAAACTGCCTCTCCATGACTTCATGAGGCTCTACTGTCCTGTTACCTCTATAACATCGTCATCAGAGCTACTGCCGCCATTCTCCGCACTCTGATGTCTGTCCGGTTGGGTCAGAGCTGCCCCCAACAGGCTGGAGGTGGGATTGTTGTAATGAGAGAGGAAGCTGGATGTGGTAGAGGTGGAGTTGGGCGCGGGGAACCCCCCTGACCCAGGGAGGAGGGAGGTGGGGAACATCCTCGGCTCAGAGAGCAGCGACTGACTGTAGTTGAGGGGGAAGCCTGATGAAAGCAGGCCCGCCATGTTGGGGTTCATCAAATACGGAGGCAGGGAACCCGGCGCCAAGGAGGAAGAAGTTGCTGCCGAGGGCGTGGACGACATAGGGATTGTGGTGGAGGTGGAGGAGAAGACAGTGGACAGAGAGGACGAGGAGGGGGTGGGAAGGTGTCCATTCCCCGTGGCAGACTGTCTCAGTAGGTCTGAGCCTGCAGAGGGGAACATGGTCTGTAGGTCAGCCAGTGTTTGTCCAGGTGGCTGAAGGAATGATGACCCACCGCTGCCACCCATTAGAAGTGGGTGACTCATGTGCCCTAAGTTCCCCAGTAGGGAGGAAGAGTTCAAACCCACAGGAGGAAAACTGAGCCCGCTGGAGCCCATGGGCAGTCCAGGAAAACGTGCTGCAGCAGAAGTGCGTTTGCCTACGTTTCCCTGACTTTCAGTACTCTTGCGTTTGGTGCCATGCATCTCTAGTGCTGAGCTGAGGAGGTCGTCACTGAGTTGCCTGCTGAGATCACCAGTCTGACTGTTTTGTGAGCCGCCCCCGTCCCCTGCTGGCACAGACGACACATCCGGGGGAGACGGCAATTCATTCCCCATGCTGGCAGCTGCATCACCTGTGGATGAAGCGTAGCGGCTGAGTTCTCTGAGAATCTCAGAGCTTAAAGGAGAGGAGGGACGCTGTTCCCCGTTGGGAGAGCGCTGCTGTTGATCCACAGGGGATGAACAGCCATTACTGACTGGATGCATCAGTGAACCTTGGGTGTCTGCAGAAGGGAGAGAAAAATACAGTCATGAAATGTCAGAAGACATGTACATTGTCTCTGCCTATGAATAATTCATTCTTGAAAGGTCAAGAGATGTAATATAAGAGCACAAGAACTCCACCCTCAAAGTTCTATGAGATGTTGGTTGATACTTGTAATACAAAATTATGCAGAAGAAAGCATGAATAATAAATATGAATTTGTACCCCTTGAAGGAGCAGAGCCCCCAGCTGCTGGTCTACTGATCTTTCCAGAGCGAATAGCAAAAATTCTTCCGTCATTTGTCCTGATGTAGGTACCTGTGTTGAGAAAAAAGGAAAGTGTTGGAAGCGTTTACTGAAATGTTTTGTTTAGTACGCAGAGGGCAATTACTGTGTTTCTCCAACTACCTTTGGATCCTCTGATAACATGGATGCTTTCTCCTGCGCTAATTCGAGCTTGAACATCTGTTGCACTGTTGGCTCCTGGGATAACAATATCTGTAGGTCCAGACAAAATGGCTGATGTTAATGTCTGCTCATTACATTTCACAAGACAAAATTCATTTTTCTTCTTTCTTTCAGTGATTTAAGTTTTTTAAAAATCTTATACATTACCAGTTGTGGTGACAATCCTCTGCACGTAGACTCCTGCTTTCTGCAGGAAGTTGACGGGCAGGCTGCCAGCAGAGCTGGAGCCGGCCATGCCCATGCCGACCTGGCGAGGCATCATGGGGATTGGGGTCGACTGGATGGGCCTGACACTCGCCACCGGCTTGTCATCCGGCCTCGCCATGGGACGCCTAGAAATATGAGGCCAGAGCTCATGAGATAATCACACACACACATAACTCTAGCAGCAGTGTCTAGTGTGCTGGAAACCCATCAGAGAAAAGAAAAGAAACAAATATGTACAGCTACAGAATCTCAAACAACAACCTCAAACAAACCAACAAATTGGATGTTGATTTTATTTTCTGTTTTTGCCAATGAGCAAGACAGAGAATATTTCCAGATTTTCAAGGGGATTTGTGGTTTTCGATAATGAAAGAGAGATGAGTGTTTCCTACATAAGCACATGTGGTGGAGGAGAGTATCAGGAGAACTCTAAGTTAGATTGTAGCTAATTACAGTTGAGGATATGAGCTTTTAAAAAGGAACAGAGCTAAGCCATTAGCCACTACCCAAGCAATTAACTTAAAGGAATGTGTGATAAAACATGCAGTCTGAAACCCACCAGCCTCGCTGGTTAAATGCTGGTATGTTTGTGAGCGTCTGATCACTGGTTGGATAATAGGGGGCGTACGATGGGCGAGAGTAGGGTACGGAGGCTCGTTTCTCGTCCTCGTAGCTCTTCTTGGCGGCTCTTTTCTCTGCTTTGGTCAGTTTCGACTCCTTCCGGTCCACCAGCAGAGACTCATGTTGGAAAGGTTGCTATTGACACATATGGAAACAAGGGGAACTGAATTACAAACGCAGGATTTTCCCACACAAAGAAACATTTTGGTCCCTGACATACCAGAGGAAATGCACAACCCATATGGGATTCACAACATTAATAAAATAATCATATTCATTTCCTTTTCTTCTCCTGCTTACTTATTTTACATAAGCCCTTTTCTGACAGGATTCTGGTTTCACAAGGTCAGCTGGGGAAATGTGTAGATTTTCTGTGCAGTTTTCATCACATTCAAATTTGCCTCGTCTCTGTTTTTTTCTTCAGCCAATGTGCTCTCACACAGGTAAAGACTCTACTGTTATTTCACTGACTGTGAAATTCCCAGTAAAAAGAACCTTATTTTACAACAGCATGTTGAAATCCTTGATAAAAAAAAGAGATGAGCCTTCCTGGTCTTTTCTGGTAGTTTTTTTTTTTTTTTTAAATTAGAGCTTAGGGATTTAGAAGTTGGTGTGTTTGCACTGTGCACATGACTAATACCTATAATACAACTGTACCTTGGTGATGAGGTGTGGGTACAACTGACAGGCTTGGTATATCACAACCTCAAAGTTGTCCCGGGATCCCAGAGACATTTTGTCGATTTCTTGCTCCTCCTCCACAAAGTGCAGCAGTGACTCCACTTCTTTACGAGTAAAGTTCAGCACTGGGTTCAAGTCATCAACCACACGATCTATAAACACACACGGGCAAGATTTTAAGACTGGATAAATTCTGGTAGATATCAGTAATTACCAACAGGACCTGGATAAGAGTTTAGTAACAGCTGCATGACACAGTATAATCAATATGCTTCTTAGTATTATTATAGATATATCAAAATAAAGAAGCAACTTCTGAGTAAATCTTTCAAAAGTGTTCATCTAATGAGTAAATATTAATGGCTCTTGTTCACATGTAGAAATCTCTTACCAGACATGCCCTGTTTGGAGACCTGTCTGTCATAGATCTTCTTCTCCAAGGTGAAATCACAAACAAGGCGGTAAATGTAGCACGGTTTCCTTTGACCATACCGGTACACCCTACACACTGCCTGGGCATCATGACAGGGGTTCCAGGAGGCATCAAACACGACGACACGGTTGGCCCCAATTAGATTTACGCCTAAGCAGCCCGCTCTGAAAGGAACACAGAAAATGATTAAACTTACTGCTGGTGGGTGGGAAGGAAGTGTGAGAGAAATGATAAAAGAAGGGAGAGCGGAGACATGAACCTGGTGGACAGTAGGAAGACCCATGTTGCGTTGTTCTCTGGGTCATTGAACTGATTGATAAGTCGCTCTCTTTCGGAGGCAGATGTACTCCCATCCAGTCCTGCAGACAGATACACATCATCTCTTCACACCGAAGCATCTGAACACACTTTACCTTGCAGCATATGAAGTAGAGTGTATTATGGTAATATTTTTAATTGAATACCAAAGATAAGATAATGCTTAGAGATTTTTAAATTGTTAGCATTTCTATTGAATTATAGCAGCAGGACATTTATTTACATTTCAAAGACAATCACAGACAATCACAGCTTTGAGGTTTCAGTGTTGAAAACTACACTATTCTGCTGCTTTGAGAGGAGAGCACAGATTTGATGACTCACTGTAGTAATTGAGGTTGCGAACCCAGTTTTGGCTCTGGGTGTCAGAGGAGGCGACGCCTGTTGGCATGGGTCTCTTTGATAAGAAGTCCTCAATGACGCTCAGCGTTGACAAGCTTTGACTAGTGGGTTCACAGCAGAAACAGATAATAAGGGGTGAGAAAGGTAAATCTATAGGTTGCTCTGGTATGGAATAAATAACAGTTATTATGACATAAAATAGACCGATGACTGGTCCACTCACAGTCATGAGTTACAATCTAACCGTCAGATGTTTTCTAATAGTTACTGTACTGTTGTAAATACAGTACATATATGGCTACAAACAACCACCAATTTTGTTTCACTAAAAGCCATAATTATGGCTAATTGTAACATTCCTGCTGTTTGTAAAAAGCTCAGCTTGAAAATAGCCCTGAAAACTCCAAAAGTCTTATTAATCAGCCAAACAGCAAAGTCAGACTACCTCTTCTCTAAGCCGCTTAATGTCGGATTTGGGCTTAAAGCCACATACCCTGGATAGAGGACTTACCTAAACACCAAAATCTTGTCTCCTCTTCTCACACTCTCATCAATCAAATGAAAGAGCAGAACCATCTTAGCAGAGTTTTGGAGAACTCCTGTCTGGTAATTTGACATTATGTCCTTTGCCTGAAATAAATAAATGGGTGAAACAGCAGTTAAATATTTGTCACCTCAACATCAGAGAAATGAAGGAGCTGCTGAGTTTTTGAGGAAGTTGGTGCTAAAAGAAATCCACTATACCCATTCATATGTGATGACTTGGTTGGCTCTATCTTGGGAAGGATTGAGTGGTGGTAAGGTGTTGTTAACTTTGCTGTTACTTGAGTCGGCTACTTTTGCTTTGAGGCCAGCACCAGGTGCAGGGCAGCGCGGGTTACTAGCTGAAGTGATGTCATCCAGGTCCAGGTCTTGCTCATTGGCTTGATTCTCCTTCTGCAGGGCTTCATAAAGGACATCTGGATGATTCCAGATCTGAAGGAATCGAGGAAACAAGAATTCTTAATAACAATGACAGAAAAAACTAGTCTGACTCCTCAAGAATCAGGTGAGGCTTATTGTTTTCAATGTGTGGATTCAGTACTAGAGGTTTCTACATAACAGGCAGGAGAACAGACTCACCTTGCAGCATACACAGAAGGCTTTGAGTGGGTTTAGACCGAGCCAACCGCTGTTTCCTGCTTCTCTGAAGCGTTTCATAAACTCGGTATACAGCGCCCTCTGAATGGGAGAGAGTCGCACTAAGATGACATGCTCCTCCTTGGTGGGAAGTTGGTCCCGCAGCACATCATGACCCCGTCTGTAAACCAGAAAAGCACCACAACAAACATGAAAAGGTAAGTACTATCAAAACTAGTATGCTTCTTTTTTTAAATGATGTTCAGCTCACCTCTGGACAAATCCCTCCAGCAGGCTGTGCAACACGTGGCTGCGGTACCGCATGAGACGGACATCTTGAGGCGTGCTGTCCATGCACTGCCCGTTCAGAATGGGACGCTCAAACATGTTGCTGAACTCCTTGCCGCGTGCCTAAAAAGTCGGGCCTAACAAAGTCCACCATGCACCAGTACTCAATGAGGTTGTTCTGCAACGGGTATCCTGTCAGGACCACTCTGCGCCGGGAGCGGATGTTCTTCAGGGCCTGAGATGTGCTGGCATGGTAGTTCTTAATGCGATGACCCTCATCACAGATCACCACGTCTGGGCCAGGCCGTGCAATGGCCTTTTCAATACCTGGAAAGATAAAATAACAAGAGTGGAATGAGTGAATGATTCTGTAGATACACCCTACACAATAAATTTACATTTTCATTCATTGTCTTATTGTCATTTAAATTTCTTCTTCTTCTGATTTTTGCTGACCTTTCATGAGTTCCTGCTGTCTATCTTCCTCATCCAGGTCAATGATGATTGGTCCCGCGGGCTTTTTTGATTTCCTCTTCTTGCCCATAACGAAGCTCTTCTTCATGGACAGCAGGCGGTACATCTCATAACCCATGAGCAACACGCCGCCGTCTCTGGACCAGTCCTCCACGACCTTGGCCCTGGCCAGTGTCGTTCTGCAGGTCAAACAAGTTGGTAAGATTAACAGCTCAGATGTTTAACAGTGAATACCTAATCCTGCACACAAAACACACACAACATTTCACGTTACATACTTGTGCTCATCGTTGAGGATGTGAACTTTGAATGCACGGCCGGTGACGAGTATAGGGTCAGTGTCGGGGGAGAGGGCTTCTTGAGGTGGGAGCCAGAGGTTAAACTCGGTCAGCCAGTTCTGGAGTGTGTTCACCTTGTATAAAGGAAACAAAGATTTGGACAGTTAATTAAAAAAAATAAATAAAATGGTGACTCCAGGGAACATGGAAGGTGCAATCTAATACATCACTTTTTTTTTGATTACTCACAGGGACAATAGCCAGCACAGTGTGGGCCTCTGTATTCCTCAGCAGGATGTCAATGAAGGAAATGACCTGCAGTGTTTTGCCCAGTCCCATGCTGTGGGCAAGGATGCAGCCAAAGCCACTGCTTGTCTTATACCGCTCCAGAGACTCAATGAGGTTATCATAGAGAAACCGGATTCCCCCGATCTGTGAGATGACAGGAGGAATGTTTGTGAGACAACAAGCTGGACTGTGGGTGTTTGTTGCTGTTTTGAGATTTCATGAGAGAATGAGATAGTGGGACATACCTGGTGAGGTTTGACAGCTCTGGCCAGCTGTGGAGCAAGATAAATGTCTTTTTCCTCCGCAGGGTGGTTGATATTAACCAGCACTCGACCCTGGGCGTCAGGCAGGTTCAAAGCGTCGTTGATGTGCGCCCCGCTGCTCTCCTCTGAGCCGGCGGTGCCGTCAGCGTCCTCGTCTGCCGACTCGCTGCTTATCTGCAGGGCGTCCTCATCCCCAGAACTGAGCTCGATTACATCTGGGTCAGCATTGGTGAGGTAAACAATGTGTGAGAGTTCCTCGATTTTCATATTGTTGAATCACTTGGAAATAAGAGCATTATGGTTGCAGAGAATGATCATACATCTTACCATCTCTAATAGCAAGTGCAGGCAACTTGGGCTCCACTTTTTCATCTTCGTCACCGCTGCTGTCCAGACAGATCACATCTTGCTTGGTCAGCAGAGCAGGGACCAAGTGAGACACTTCTCCTAAAATTGAAGCAGTGTCTACTGTTGGAAAGATGGGAAAGGAGCAGGGATATTTAGGATAGAAGGTGCTACAAAACACACCAAACAGAAATATGACTGAATGCAGAAACATTCAAAGGTGAAGGTTCACTGATAGAGCAACAGTCACCTAGTTGAGAGTCTGGGACAGCTGGAGCTGGTGTAGGAAAGTCCTTCCTCTGCTGCTCAAGACGTTTCCGCCTCTCCATCTCCTCCTGCTGAGCAGCCTTGGTCCCAGCCTCCAGCTGATCCTCCTTCAGCAGCTTTCTGTAAGCACATGGGGAAAAAAGGTCAGCCTACAGTACAATATATTATTTGATTGACTTACTAGCACATTATATAATTTACCTGAAGGGAAATATAAACAGAAAACAGATGTACCTAATGTTTTTCCTCATGTGTGCAGGCTTAGATGGCTTGGAAGGTTTGGAGCCTTTTGAAGACTTGGAGGATTTGGTTAATTTAGAGGCTTTTTGTTTCTTGGTTTTGGTGGAAGGTGGCTTGCTCTGGCTTGAGTGCTCCGGGCTAGCTGGAAGCTGAGAGCGAGAGGCAGGTCTGGAGGGAGGCCCGGAGGACGGGCGGGATGCGGGTCGAGACGGAGGATCAGAGGAAGGCTCTCCGGAGGTAGCTGAGGTGGAGTCCCTGCCATCCTGGGCACTAGTGGGTCGATCTTGAGAGAGAAGAGACAGCATTTCAGTTGAAGTCTTTAAAGTCTACTTAAAAAGCACCAATATCTGATATATATATGCTATACTATATATTTACTCTCCTAGTTATGATGAGATGAAATTAAAACTAAACACTGTAAATACAAGTCTTTAATTTCAGACACAGTTAAGCAGTTGACAAATGAGACAATTTCATTCCTCTGTTTACAGCTGCTCATTTGTTACTCACCAACACTGTCATCTTCATCATCTCCATCATTTTCATCCTCATCTTCCTCCATTTCCTCATTATCCTCCTCTTCCTCATTGTCCAAATACTCCTCTTCACTGTTAAGGCTGGGCTCCAGGTCACTTTCTGAAATCGCCTCTTCAGACATGGCGTCTTACAGGGCTCTCAAAGTATGACCTACACACCTTCATCAGGAGCGCTAAACACACAGACACACATACACCATTGACAAGAGCGGAAAAAACATTAAGTGCTTTAAGTTCTATTGCTAGATTTTGCAGGTAAAAATGTCTTGGATTATTAAACTTGAAACATGTCAAATATTCTGCAGGCAGCGAGACCATTAGGCACTTTATAGACAGGGAGCAAAATCATTAAAGTCAATTCTGTAATGATCAGGTAGTCAGAGGAGATGTGTGGGAACTGGAGTGATATGACTGAATGTTTAAGCCCTTGAGGGCAGCATTTAGAATGAGCCGAAACTGCAAGGAAGACCATTTAAATGGGTATTACAGCTATTGCATTGAAGTCTGTGTCCCCATTGATTAGACTTTCCTCTTTATTTCTGCTGTGGTTAAGCAAAACCTAACCGCATTCTAAATTAATATCCAACTCCAGTCAGTAAGGGCAGTGCAAATGAATATACCACTGGCAGAGACACAAGAAGCAGCTATCCAAGTGTTAATACATGTTTCAGAACCTGACTGACTGAATACTTCTGAGATGATTCAAGGCTACCTTGTTAATTCTGTATATCTGTGAACACAAATTAGAGTCAGCATTAATAATAATAACTTGTAGGTTTTTGACTTGAGATTCTGACTCTATATTATACAGAGTGGTTATAAAAAATTATAACCAGATGGAGAATCTAGTCTTTATTTAAACAATGTGGTGAGGTCGAGGCTGACCTGAAAACAAAGCACGAAGAAGAAGACTTGTGGAGTACATACTGTACTCTACGTTGTACTGTACAATTAGGCAACTGTTATTAGGCTTGTGCGGTCTTCATATAATATGTTTACATCAGTTTGTAACACACATTAAATGCCAGACACATCTGGGTCCATAGATCAAATAGGTAAGCATCGCTCAATGCTGAATCTGATGAGAGTTTACGTTACACATGACATGACCCATGGGAAGGGTTTCCCTCAATGGCCGAGGATGCAGGCAGCTAACAAGTAGCACAAAGCTACCTCTGCAGCCAGTGCCTTATATTGTTATTATTGTGAGTTAACATGAACAACAGGCAGCTGTCGTTAGTTACTGGCTTACTGGACTCCTAACTGAACGCATATGAACACTATTGTTTCTCAGGCTGAGTCAGCACACCAATATGCTAGCTACTTACACAACAATAAACGCAATTTCAAACGCCAAAACCACGCAACCTCCTCTGTCCATCTGTAGCAGCAAAAACTGGATGTCTGGTTGTAACTGGAGCTAGAAGAAAAAGCAGCTTTCCCCTTACAAACCGACAGTTTTGTCGGCTATCGTAGGGAAGATAACAATCTAATATTGTGTAGGTGTAACGTTCACATTGCTAATGCTAGCCTAAATTACGGCTAGCTAAAACGCGTCAGTTCAACACTGGTCTGTAGTTGGAGCTCACCTGGTACGATGTGCGCTGTACTCTTCAAAGGACCTGGCTGTTAGCGCGTACAACGACCAGTCAATTAATATCTACAGTAAGTGCATGTAAATGAACTGATAAACGTTGCTAATTTCCAATAATTTTTTCCCCAGTGTGACCATAAATACCTTCCCCGGAGAGGTTACTCCAACTAAGGTTCCGGAGGTGAAAAAGCCCGTCAACCAAGAAAACTTCAAGAAAGTGCATTATAAAATAAAATGACTTATTTTTAACAGTCCTTTAAGTCTGCACTTCTTTCTGTTCCATGGTCTTTTAAAACAAACAAAAAAACAAACCTTCAACCACCTGTTCACGGATTGTACAAAATGAGATGATTGTAATATTGCTAATCTGGTTCAGTATTTAGCACAAAGTAATTAGTATAAATGTATAAATGATAAGGCACCAGAATACCTACAGGTGTTTTGAGTAGACCGTTTTTAAAATAGATGTTAAGACTTTTGATTTAAGGACAGGGAGAGAGGAGATATGGTTGAAGGCATTCAGTATTTAGAAAGATTTGCATAAATTGCAGTGTTGCAGCAGACACTTCACATGAATCGCACAAACAGTGAGTCAGTGACTAACAAACAATGCAAAAACAAAGGCAAAATTATATACATTAACCAAATACACTAAATAAAGGATGAGACCCATATGTCTACTATGTGCTGAATATACACTATACAATGTTGTTAATATCATATAATGCAAGTGCAGTTTTTCTGAATGTTTCATCTTATGGGCAGTTGTGTAGCAGAGGCACAGCAGTTTTTGTTGATATCAAGAATCACTATGGAAACAACTCATTTAAACTTTTGTGTTTTATCCTGTGTCATGCTTCAATTTTACGCACAGCTCTCAGTTTGCTTTGTATGCAGCTTGTGGTTTGTTTAGTATTGTCTCTATTGCACTGCTTCTGCTCCATGTTATGTTGAATCAATGGCTCTTTTTTTCTTTAAGTATATGAATAACTGTGTTAGAAATGTCACAAATCCAGACCTTGTTATAGTGAACTAGTTAAATTCTCAAAAGACAAAACTAAGCAGGTATTTCCTGCTTTCTAACAGTTTCATCTTTAATCCTGTACATTCATACATATTTACTATATGACACATTGAACATCTACAGTTACAGTTCATCTACAGTTTGTAAATATTAATATCATAGTTTGAACAGTTTGATTTTCTGGCATTAAATATGACTTTAATTTCGCAGTATATAACAGCTTCTCAAAAACACTGTGGTGCCGTCCTGAAGAAAAGTGGACGTAGGGCCACAAATGCTAATTTTACCTTTATGTAACAATTTGTCAGGTTATATCACACTCGCCATTATTTATAAAGTGCTGGATATAGTTTTACACTGATGTTTTAAAAACTAAAAAACAAAATTGTGTATTGATCATTTGATTGATTCATTCATTCATTCATGTTTTGCTTTTTTTGACTACAGGAAGCTGCTGGTAGGACAGCCGTCGTCTCTTGATGACGCGATTTGGAAGCGACCATCTTTGTCTATTGTGTTTATGTTGAGCTCTCCATAGTTATTTCGTGAATGGACGCAGCGTTACCGTCAAAGTTTTTTACCTCTCTTTACGACATGGATTGGAAAACATCTTAAATATTAGTCAGCTGCGCACACATGTAAAAATGAACAAAGGCTGGCTGGAGCTGGAGAGTGATCCAGGTGAGAAATGTCGCCAGACAACACCGCTAACTAACGTTAGCTTCCACATAGTACCAGAGGGACAGTGTAGCTTCATAAGCAGCGCGATTTATTAAACTCAGAGAACAACTTTAGTACAATACAAGATTAAAACATGGTTAGATAGGATGTTAATGTGTATTGTGGTGTTCAAATTGATGGAGCGATGAACCAAGGCGAAATATAATGAGGAGTAATGTTAGCTGCAACAATATTTCACTGGTCTTTCATTTGTTTTCCGGCTTGTTCTGTGTTAATTATTGAATCAGAAATAACATTTTTATAATTTCAGGGCTGTTCACTCTACTGGTGGAAGATTTTGGTGAGTAGCTCTAAACGTCTCGCAGTGCTGCGGTGTAAATGGCCAACACACCGATTTGGAGTCCTCGGGCGAGTAAAACTTAAAACGTTTCTTTGTGTGTGTGTGTGTGGTAGGTGTCAAAGGTGTCCAGGTAGAGGAAATCTATGATCTTCAAAGCAAGTGTCAAAGGTATGTAACCTGGAAGTCTGTTTGGTGAATGAGATGTAAATCAAGAATGTCGGTCAAATTCATCTCTGTAAGAACTTTCTGTTTCCTGCATCTTCTTGTACTTGTAGCAACAACATGTGAAAAATATTTGACATAAATGTATTTTTCAGTCCTGTCTATGGCTTCATCTTCCTGTTCAAGTGGATCGAGGAACGTCGATCCAGGAGAAAAGTTAACACGCTGGTGGATGAGACCTCTGTTATTGATGAGGAAATTGTAAATGATATGTTCTTTGCTCATCAGGTAAGTAAGTCCCTAGGTGATCATCAGTGTTGATGATCATTGTAGTTGTTGCTGTCATATATTGTCTTTGCGGTTAGTGAACAGAAACCACAGATCAGAAATGTAAGAGCCTGTAGTCATCCTTACATATATGAAACTGGAAACAAGTAGATGTGATAAGAAATTGTGCAGCTTCCAACCATTTAAAGTCTATACTTATGTGTTTATATCTTGCAATAATACAAAAAACCAAACTCTGAATTGGATTTGTTTGTTTTTTGTGCTGCCATGTTTGCATCTAGCTGATACCAAATTCATGTGCCACCCACGCCTTGTTGAGTGTGCTTCTGAACTGCAGTGGCGTTGAGCTTGGCACCACGCTTAGTCGCATGAAGGCTTTCACAAAAGGCTTTAGTCCAGAGGTAAGAGGTTTTTCAAACTCATTCTCGAATGTCTGTTATATTTAATGCAATTTAATGGTTTTTCTCAATCACAGCTTTCATTTTCATCAGCTTTTTTATTTTTTCTTGTTTTGTAACATATTAAGAGATCAGATCAGAATCTACTTTTCTCAAACACATTAAATTGATAAGAATCTCTCAATTTTTCTATAACTCTCCCTCCATCTCTGTCTCTCTCTCTCTCTTTCTCTCTCTCTCTCTCTCTCTCTCTCTCTCCCTCCCTCTCCCTCTCTCTGTCTCTCTCTGTCTGTCTCTCTCTCTCTCTCTGTCTGTCTCTCTCTCTCTCTCATCCTCCCTCTCTGTCATGTTTAATTTTCAATTTGTATGTATTTTCAGAGTAAAGGTTATGCAATAGGAAATGCCCCAGAGCTTGCCAGAGCACATAACAGCCATGCCAGGTAGGTTACTGTCAGTGATTCATTTTTTAGTGTTCAGGTGTCTCTGATTCTGTGAAAAAACATCTTCTGTGATTGGTCTGTCATACTGGGGGAGATGTCAGCCTTTGTGAATTCATCAGTTCCTCAAACTCTCTTTCCGTGTTTCTATGGAGACCGGAGCCCAGGCACCTGCCGGAAAAACAGAATGGGATCAGTGCAGTGCGGACCATGGAAGCCTTCCACTTTGTTAGCTATGTGCCCATCAAAGACCGCCTCTTTGAGCTCGATGGACTCAAGGCTTACCCCATTGACCATGGTACGATATGTGCTGATATGGAAATAGCCTGTTATCTGTTGGTTTCGTCTGCGTCTGTGACACTGAAAAAGTTTTAAAAACCATTGGTAGGATGTTTCTCTGCTGTGAGTTCTATTAATGTATTTACTGTTGTTTTGTAATGTACAAAAGTGCTACTTTAAGTGTAATAATACACCATGTTTTAGGGCCTTGGGGAGAGGAGGAGGAATGGACTGATAAAGCTCGGCGAGTTATCATGGAGAGGATTGGACTGGCCACTGCTGGGTGAGTCCTGAACCAATTAACTCAGGTAGTAGTGGTTCACCTTCTACATGCCACCCTCAAGGCTTCATTCTCTTCATTCTCTGCTCTTTTCACAGTGAGCCGTACCATGACATCCGCTTCAACCTGATGGCAGTGGTGCCTGACCGCAGAATGAAGTACGAGTCCAAACTGGAAATTCTAAAGAGGAATCGACAGACTGTTCTGGAGGGTTTACAGAAGGTCAGGAACTGCCACAAGTTTCATCGCAGGCAAATCACAGTGCCACAGCTCTAGGTGGCAGAGTGGCTGGTCAGGTTATCTGTGATACAGACATACACATGTATGTTGTGGTTAGATGGTAGTTGTAGTAGTTGTTAGATAGCTAATTCTGCACGTCAACACTGACACTTAATGTGATGTCTTCTAATATTCCTAATAATAGTGAGAGCATATTAAACTTCTATGTATTTATCCACACAGGATCTCCATAGTCATGTTCACTGGTATAGGTGAATATAGTGTGGAATAGCTTTTGTGTGTGTTTTTTTTGAGGGGCCAACTAAAATATGTTGTCGTGACTTCAGATGATCCGGCTCACTCAGCCAGAGCTCGTCCATGACAAGAAGCAGCAGGACTCCTCCTCTCCTGATGATGGTGCCACGACAATCAAGAAAGAGGCAGATACGGAGCCGGTTACATCCCAGGCTGACCAGGCTTCTTCAGGTACTTTACTTAGATTTATTTGCAGTGTCTTTCCTTTAATTTTGCCCTGGAACTTGTGTAGGAGTTTGTCATAAACATTAAACTGATATGAAGACATTGACTCTTGTTTTAGATTCAATAGATGAGTCAGGAGGTCAATCCAAGGAAGCTCCTAGTCCTTCAGGAAACACTAAAGTCATGGGCAAACCACCAGTCCCTGCTGGAGTTCCCCCACAAGTCACCAACCCCATCGTTCAGCGCCTGCCTGCCTTCCTGGACAACCACAACTACGCCAAGTCTCCAATGCAGGCATGTGTTTGCTTATAAATGGTTGTAGATGTTTAATCACTCTCTCTGTTGTTTTATCCTTCTTTATCACTCTTAAGCAGAAGGATGCAGAATGCCTCTTGTGCAAGGTGCTATTATTAAGAAAATTGAAACCCCTCTACTGTAAGACAAAGTCATGGTGTTCATGATGATGCATAAAATCAATTTATGGAATCTTATTTAACATTCTCTCATTGACAGGAGGAAGAGGATCTTGCTGCTGGAGTTGGTCGCTCTCGTATGCCGGGGCCTCCCCAGCAACCATACTCTGACGATGAAGATGACTATGAGGATGATGAGGAGGAAGTAACTGCTTCTGCAGGCACCTCAAACAGGTCAGTGATGTGATGAGGGTAGGTGTATAATTTCATCACATGTTACCTGTTCTGACCTGATAAAGCTTTTTCAGTGGATGCTTTTATAAATCTGGATTAGGCAATTTTTTAACATTTGCTTTTTCCCCCCAGGTTTAGGCGGAAAGGAAGTCTGCGCTCACGACCAGGACGGGGTGGGACCGGAATGGAAAGCCAGATTGCCCTGAGTGTCCTGGCTGAGAAACTGAAGAAAGAGGCCCAAAGGAAAGATGCCCTAAATACACCTCTTTCCGTACGCACAGAAGGCCGCACCGGAGGCATTTGCATCACATCTGCCTCGCAGCCCTCCCCCACACCCAGCAACGAGAGCACCGACACGGCCTCGGAGATTGGCAGCGCCTTCAATTCCCCGCTGCGCTCGCCCGCACGCTCCCAGGCTGCCACGCGCCCGTCCAGTCCAGTCGCATCCCATCTGTCCCGTGTGCTGTTCGGAGAAGATGAGATGCTGAGGCTAGACTCCAGACATAACCGCGCTGTAAGAGAACTGGGTCCCTCTGTCAGTGTAGCCTTGTTACACCTGCAGGAAGATGGAGTCATCTACACTCTCCCTCCATCTGGCGAGTACACAATGATCATTACTGTTGTCCATGTTATTTACAAAGGTGATTTGAAGGCCTCTGCTGAAGTAAGCATCTGAGCCTATCACTTGGTATTTAGAGCACAGTCAGAGCATATGAATCATTTTAGACAGTAGATGTAAACAGTTTGAGTTGACCGTAATGAGCATAACATACACTCTTTTTGTAATGGATTGCCTGTGTCCAGCTAATGTTGATAGATTGTTACTTTATTTGTTGCCTTTACAGTAGATTCAGCTGCTGATGGTACAAAGCGGCCTTGTACTCCTGAGAAGACAAAAGAGAAGGAGCAAGCGGGAGAGAAGGAAGGAGGGAAGGAGGGAGATGAGGGACCATCTGCGGAGGTGAAAGAAGAGGACAGCAAAGATGGAGCAGAGGTGAAACCCAGCAAGGAAAAGCTCAACGCTATGGAAACTGCTGCAGACAGCAAGCCCCCTGGGGATAAGTACTCACCAAAAGTAAGTCCAGAAAATCCTCCTGTGTTATAATGCACTGTAGCATGTACCTTGGTATGCTTCTCAGCCAGCCACCATTTCTTTTTGTATCACCGTACCCTCACATTTTTGTGCTTGTGCTGCCAATTAGGGAGCCGTTTTCTTGAGCTGTGTACTAAAAATACATAATAAACAAACACGCGAAGCACTTCATCTTATTCTGTCTCTTACAGGAGCTGCTTGCGCTGCTTAAGTGTGTTGAGGCTGACATCGCCAATTATGAGGTGTATCTGAAAGAAGAAGTGGAAAAGAGAAAGAAATACAAAGTAGGTTTTGTTTACCTGTAACAAATCTAGCATCCTTGGAGTGATGTGGATTGTATTGGCTTTTCATCAGAATCTTTTGTTTTCATTTGTTTAGATTGACGATCAGAGGAGGACCCATAATTATGACGAGTTCATCTGCACCTTTATATCAATGCTGGCCCAAGAAGGTAAATCTGATCACCATTTTTTTGCCATTTAAAAAAAAAAAAAAAAAACTTTTTTGAAGTTGCAAAATTCAATTCCTGCATTCTCAGTGGTTCTTCATTCACATCACACTTCATTTATGGATATTTTTGTGCTGAGCTAAACTATAGACTCACTTAAGAGTCGAGGCAATAAGGGGCGAAAAGGCACAGGACTGCCACAAGTGCATAGTTGTCTCATAGTAGTAGTAGTAAGGTAAGTCTTACTACTCCCTTTAGGAGTATGTTACACAGAGACAGTTAATAGAGCAGTTACCATTTTAACAGTTACAAATTACAAATACAAACAGACCCACACTTCTTCTCCTTACTGCCTTAACAAAACACACAGAAAAACACAGCAGCTATGACACTACTACACACAAGTATATTACATAACCTCGTGCATAGAGATGGAAGAAAGGGTGTTTGACAGCAACCTAGCTACATGCTAAAAATCTGTTGTTTTGTTAGCATTTTTATTCTTTCCTGGCTCCCTCATTCGCTCATGGCTGGCTATCCTCTGCAGGAATGCTGGCTAGCCTCGTGGAGCAAAACATTTCCGTGCGTCGACGGCAGGGAGTAAGTATCGGCCGGTTGCACAAACAGAGGAAGCCCGATCGCAGGAAACGTTCCCGGCCTTACAAAGCCAAACGCCAGTAATTACAAACAATCATAACTTCTGTAAGTAACGGAGAAAAATAAGTCGCTGCACTCCTGAAACTCTCTCATAAAGGCAGTTTAGTGTTGTATTTTAGTAAGAACCTCTTCTTCCTCATGAAATTGACCATGTATTTGGTCAGTCCTTTTATCCATTATGTATATACGTACCTCCATTTTAGTCTCAATGTAAATTTTCTTCTTGTGCCAATGCTGTCTACAGATTGTAAATATGAAAAAAGGCATGTCCCCAGTGATGCATCTGAATGCTTTTTACTGAAAGATCTTCTCGTCAGTCTTGTGGTCAGTACGGTTTGAGTCATTTGTTGGAGCATAGATTTCTCTAAAACGCCTCTGTATGTCACTAAATATACACTTTGGTAACCACAAGTCAAAATTTCTTCAGCTGTGTCTCTCTTTCGTGTTTTCACGGTGCCAATGAAGTATTGAATGTTTTGACAAAAAAAGGCCATGTGTTTTATTCATCCACAGCATTTCAGCTTCAGTATATGCAGTGCAGGTAATTCACTGTGTAACATAAAAAAAGCATCTTTTAATCACATTCTTCATGGACAATTTTAATCTCAAGAAGAGGAAGTCATGATGCATCAGGGTTTTTTTTCTTTTTTCAGTGGAATGTCTTTTGAACTGAGAGTCTCTAGTTGGTGTATGTGTTTCTCTCAAGGTCCTGCAAATGAAAAACAAGCTCTTGCGTTATTTTTGTACCTGAAATGGATCTCTGAGTGAGTGAATATAAATTTGGATGTGTGCAGTTGTGTGTTTTGTACATATGTATCTGTTAATTGGCTCACCTGTACGATGGGTTCAGTTGTTCTTTGTGCTTGCCAATTCATACAATAATAAAGTTGGTGAAAGTATCTTGCTATAATCCAGGTTTCTTTTACGTGTTTTGAGGTTTTTAAAGTGACCTGACCACAGTGATAGTAATTAAAGTAAATGGATAGATGTAGGACTCCACCTCACAGTGCAGCAGTGTTAATGTGTTTACAGATGTTAGTTACAGAAATCATGTTAAAAAATCCCAGTAGGTTGATTAGATTAGGTTTATTAGATAAACATTAAGTGTTTTATTGTAGTGACAGTTGGCGTACACTAGGGAGAGCAGTCATTCAGAGAGGAGTGGGGCCATCTCAGATTCATCTCAGGACTATACTCTGAGGAGATGTCATTCACAATAAAACAAACACTAGGTTTACTGCCGTAGGACTGTGTTGTGGCACCATGGCTTTGGTGTACCTATGTTTTCAGATTGGTATTTAGTACTCTTGGTGTTTTTGTATTGGCATCTGGCATTTTCTAGAGTAATCTCAGTTCTCATTACTGACAGTGTTTTGTTAAATACTGTGTAGCTATAGTTTGTTGTTTTGCTCAATAAAAGGAACCATGTTAATTTAATAGTTATTTTTACATGGTCTCAAGTCTTTCATAATGTTTAATATAATTTACTACTAGATATAACGAGCTTTGGATGGGACTTTTTGATTGTGTTTTGCTGGGTATTTTTTAGTCTGAGTTATATTTTTCCTCAGATACTGTCAGTCTTTACTTGAGGATATGTTTGAGCACTGATATGATGATCTTACAATAATGACACTTTCTCCCTGGCAGAGTAGCAAAGTACACACAGTGGCCTGTGTGGGAGTAGGAGCTAAAAAAAACACCCCTCAGCCACACATCTTCAGTGGAGCAGATGTTTGAGTTAAATAAATCCATGCTGTGCTGTTATGTCACCACTGTTTGCCTATAATGTGGTTGGCTGGCTTCATCATGTAGCCCAGTAGCACGTTTGTAAAATATCCCATAGGCACTGCAGTTTCCAGTATTGGCATGTTGATTTTCTTAAAACCTTTTCTTGATTAGATGATTAATCATTTGGTCTCTACTTTGCCAAACAATTCCCACAACTTTAATAATGACTCAAAGCCCTGGCTAACATCAGTCAGTTTTTTTTTTAATTTCCACAACCCAAACACATTCAGTTCTCACAGGAATGGAAATACAGTATGCAGGGCTGCAGCTAACGACTATTTTAGATTAATCTTAAAATTATTTTTAAGACTAGATATCTAAATCATTTATTCTATGAAATGTCAAACAATTGCAAAAATATTTCCCTGAGGTGCAGGTGACGTCTTCAAATGTCTTGTTTGGTTCAACCAAAAGAAATATAGGCCACAGAAAACCAGCAAATATCTTCTGAAACAACAGCATCGATTAATAGATAATCAAAATAGCTGACAATGATTTTTCTGTCGATCGACTAATTGATTAATCAGCTGTTTCAGCTCTAAATGTATGGTACCCATTTAAACGTGCAGTCCATAGTATTTGGTGTTTGGTTACAAAACAAATGGTCTGTAAAGGGGAAAGACTTGAGTTGAATCGGGGAGGTGCCAGTGGTCCCCAGTCATGTGCCAGAGAGGGCTATAAGGCATCTGCGTGGTGACTTGAGATAACTGAGCACCGCGAACGCGCACGTACGGGCCACTCAAGTTCCCACCCATTGCGTCAGCGCGCTCCCTCGCCCTCTCCGTCAGCGCGCGTGCTCCGTGCGGGATGCTGAATTGTAGGTGATGATGGCGGAAGGGGAGCAGCGCTGAGTTTCATCTGAGTTTTTACCACAGCTGTAGAACCACCTACAACATCGTTTCTCTCCGTCGACACCTATCCCGAGGCGATGGGGAACGAGGCTAGTATGGAAGGGGAGGGACAGGCGGGACAGCCCGGCCCCGCCGTCCCTGCAGCAGGGGCTCCGGCTTCCATTTCAGCACCACCGGACTCCGGACAGCTCATCAAGCCCAGCAATGGAGCGCCAGCCGGAGGAAGTGGGGCTGGACCCGGGCCGGGGATTAACAGGTAGCCGCTATAGCTAGGACGCTTCTCCGTCAAACTGTAGGGAGAAATCAGGGAGACTACACGGCAGCGTGGCGTGTACCGTACATCTGTACGATGTGGAGCGTAGATATAGGCTCAAGCGACTGCGTGGAGATAGACTTGAATGGGTGCTTAATTATTTATTTCAATATCCTTGTCAACACAATTCACCACCCCTTTTGAGACCCATTTTTGCGTTTTGGCAGCACCACCCTATTAGTCAACGCCAGTTTGGGTCGAAGTCAAATTTAATATGCAACGCTTTCGATGTAGAATCAATAATACGTAAATATAGCTTTCAGACGGTTCAACAAGAATTTCTACGCCCGTTTTCACGGTGTCTGTCCTGAGGCATCAGTAGCTAAGTATCATGAATGAAAGAGCGACATTTTTCCCCTCGTAGTGAGGCAGTGCCAAGTGAATATGAACACTTGGAGAACGGCTCTGAGAAATATTAATGTCCCCATAGCTTCAGGTGATAAATAAATTAGAAACGTAAATGATGCAAAGTGCACTGGAGCTCACGTTGGAGAGACCAGTCGGTTCCATTTACAGGTTGATTTCCTGAACATGCTTCGACATTAATGCCAGTAAATACAGACTCATTCTGAGAAGAAGGAAAAAAAATCACCTTCCTCCTGGTGAGGAGACGTCTGTATCCTGATGACAGCGCTGTGTAGGATGACAATGCTACCATCAGATATTGCCGGCGTCATTGCGAGCACAGGACCATAACGCATATGCCATAGCTGTCACTTATCAGATCTCAATTCAAATCAATATGCAGCCAGTGGAAATTGTTTTTCACCGCCGTCAACTGCACAGAAAAGGGCTCTTTCTTCTGCAAGAGTGGTGTTGCATCTCTCCATAAGAGATCCAGACTGAGCCCAGACACATTAACACTGTTATGGTGGACTTATGAAATGAAATATGTGCATTATTTTGGCAGTCATGTATGAAAATATCATTGTTGGCTTGTACTGAAGCAATGTAAGCTGATAAAATACTTGCTTTTTTCAAAAACCAGCCCAGATCATTGGTGCGTAATCACATGTACTGTAGTAGCCTCTAGGTCTGTATTTTTCTGTGTGGGTGTGTGGAAGGGATTACCCTTCCAACAAGATCTGATATTGCCTTAATTACACAGTTCAACAGTTGTAGACCTGAATACAGCACATGCGGGGGCACAGCTGCATCTTGGATTTGCCACACCTGTTTACAGTCTCTTTGTACATGTATTAAAACTGCCATCCAAATAGATTTATAGATCCTTCCAAGTGTTGCATGTTTGGAAATTCAGGCGTTTGTCACATCCATTTTATTGCTTTATTTGTCTCATAACACAAAGCGATTGCAAGGCATAACAGTGAGCTATAGAGATACCAGATACCTTTGATAATGTTTAGTACTGACTGTGTTTATGTTGGGAGAAAGCACTCACTGTTCCTCCTGTATATTCACTGTGGGGCAGGTTTAAAGGCTCATAGCTCCCATGTAACCTCATGATTCTTTTATATCTTGATTTCTCTCTGGTATCCACCCTAAGGTGTCTCATAAAGTGATGGTGAGAGCTGAGAGACTGAGTGTGCTAAGAGACACGTCGAGGGATGGTGAGAGATGGGCAGAGAGTGAGAGAGTATATCATATGGCTTATTAAAATGTTTTTTCTTAAGATCATGGCACATTCAGTCTGGATGTTTTCTTAAAATACTCCAACGCAGAGAACTTGTGAGAGTGTGAGAAACTATGAGAGGGTGGCTGGTGTTGAGACTGTAGATAGGAGACTTTCATCTTAATTAAATTGTGCTGCAGCATTTTATGAATTTTCCTATTAAAGTGAATGTGGGCATAATATGCTATATGTAACCTTATTCAGAAGTGAATTCCATACAGGCCTCTTTTCTCTGTTTTAGATCATATTATATTTTATTCATTGCAGACAAAGAGCTAAATCTGAGTCCATATAGGAGTCCGTGAAGCTAAGGGAGTCACCTTACCCTCCTTCACAGATCACCACAACAGTTGTTCTCTTCTCTAATCATAACAGCTTTGACTAAGTGCACAGTCATCCTGACCTGATGACCATATCTGACAAGCATTCAGAATCGAAAAAAATACTGCCTTGTGCTAAAAACAAGCTCCACATATTTCCTATGTTTACAACAATGTGCTCAGTATGCTGCTGTCATATTGTTGTCTTATTGTTTTCTGTTTAGCACATGATGACCTGGACTTGCTCTGCCATGTAATATCATATGCTAGCAAATGCTAACAGGGGGATACCTTATTCCGTCTGCTCAACACATGCCACTGAAGTTAGGTTTTTTCAAATAATATAAATCATTAAGTAACATGAATCAAATCAGAAAGCCAATACAGATGCAAACAAAACTACAGTCCATCAAAACCCATGAAAATAATGGATACAGTCATTTTTTTAGACACAGTGTACAAACAGTATGTCTTCATAATTAATTTACCTTCAGCAATGAAAGCACTGTGCACTATGTAGGGTACACATACCAAATGGTTATCACAACTCAAACAAATAATGCAAAAGCTGTTCTCATTATTTATGACACTATCACAGCTGCAGGATACAGAAAATGTCTATTTCTGAGACGTTGACAGGGTAGCATTGTTGTCCAGATGTCCAAATGTAGACACCACACTTCAGTTTAAAAGATATCCGGTACTGAAGCTCGTGAAAGCTAATTTAGAGCACTTTTGCTCTTTTGTTCTAAGTTTGTAACGTGCATATACAGCACGACAGCTGGAATTTTGTGCTACATGCTGGAACTCATGCAAGAAATGCTTGTATTGAATGATTATTTGCTATATGTACTGTAGCTGGTGAAGCTGACTAAAGCAGTGCAACATACCTCCTCAGTACCACTCACAATTACACACTGTAGTTTGTCCACGTCAGATATCCTGGGACTGAGCTGTACTGACGCTGAGCTCTGCCCAATCACTATGTGCCGGGACAAACACATTGGTTGGTGTAGGTGGAAGCAGCCACATGCTTGCGCCTCTCATGTATTACCATTACATTTGAGTCACAGAGCTAATCTTCTGATTTTCCAAGAAATATATACCTGGTAATCTTTGAAAACCTCCAAAGGTCATTTAACAACACTTACTGCTGCTCTGAAGATTTTCCAGAATCTTCAAAGACTCTTTTAATCATCTGGATAAAAAAAATGTCTGTTGCATCATAAAAAGATTTTTTTAACCTGTTTCTCAAGTTGCAACTAATCTAGGCAGCCAGAAACAACAGATGTCCTTGCTCTTTCTGTAAAGCACGATCATGATTAATATGTTATTTTGTGTGAAAATAAAACATAATGGAATGAAGCATCAATGTGTACCAACATGACTGATAATAACAGTTTGGTAATGATAAATTCTTTTGGTTCATGTTGTACAAATTGAGCAAGGACATGTCTTTCCCAGTGATGGACTTTGTTTTGATTTGGGAAAAGTTAAAAAAATCTTTTTTGTCTACAGTGAATGGAATATTTTTTCATCCAGATGGTGTGAAGAGTCTTTGAGGATTCAGATCAGTGGCAAGAGCTGTTGAACAGCCTTCTGGGTTTTTCAAAGTTCATGGTTTATATTTTTACACAAATGAAGCATTCGTAGCTCAGTGACTTTATTGGTAAAAAATAATATAAACTGGGGTTTTGGTGCACCCTGCCTCTCATTTGAATGACACTAGAACAATCACAATAAAACAAAACTCAGCTGGAACACACAGTGTGTGTTCTGTTTTTGAGATCACTGTTTAAGGGCCACTTGTTGTGATTTTGATGTAGCCTACTTCATGTGACAAGCCCTTTGTGATGCACTGCAGGTGGGAGATTTAAAGTTTCAGCACTACAGCTGCTGCATTTTCATCTGATCAGAATGATGGGGAAAATATTGTCTCTCCAGTAAGCTCTCTTTTAACCATGTCTCAGCTCCTCATCAGTTATTTTTTGAAGACTTGCCAAGTCTGTCCAAATGATGTGAAATGATGAAACGTCTGCAAATAACAGGAACACGAAGTACTGTGGCATTACAGTACCATCCACCTCTGTCAGAGACACTGTAATAATTAGTGCATTTTGTAGCAGTCTTGATCTGGGAGTTTGTCTCTCGCACATGTCTGGCTAATTGAAAAATTAGTTACATTAGTTAGTTGTGTGAATGTAGCACAGAGTAGGCTGTTTGCTGTTTGCTGCTTAATATCTGAAAGCTAGCAAGAATACATTTGTCATAATTTTTGACAGAAATTACTTGAACATGTGTCACATCCCCTTTGTTCCACTATGACCCTGGTAATGGGAGCTTATAAAAAGCACTTGAACAGAAAACCTCTAGTTTGAACCCGCTTAATGAAAACAACAGTGCTAGTGCTAGCTGTGCAGACATTGCATGGATTTTATGGATTTGCGCCACCTGATGCCTTTAACATGGAGTTGGCCATTGAAAGCAAATTGCGCATTTGAACATGTGCAAGTCTGATGCATCTGCTACCTTTCTGCTTTGACCTTTAAATGTAACTAAATGGACAGCACCAGATAGATTTCACTCAGAAACCTCAGTTACCCAGTTTCATTTCCAGTGGACAGGGGTATAAATCAATGAGAAACATATAGCATCTCCATTATAGGGATACTGATACAGATATACTGTATCCAGCTAAAATTAAGTACATGCCTATCAGATAATTTCCCCTATAGCAAGGGACATCAGTGCAAGGCTTCTTTTGTTTATTTGAAGAATGTACATATTTTATTTGTAAAGTGTTTGTTAATTGTTTACTTGCAATGCTCTTTATTGTTTAGTAAGCCATTTAAAATGATGAGTAGGCACTTTGTAGCAGCCAATGCTTTGATTAATCCACTCAGAATTGGTATTGTCAGTAAACGCGTCGTCTGGGTGCACCACCTCTGGAGGATACTAGAGAAATGGGCACACTTGGCTGCTGCTATTTTACTGAACGTAGCTTTGATTTGATTTTGACAGAATGTTCTCTGTATTCAAATTGAAAATGGATTTAAACAGTAGATTTTGATCAAAAGTCACAGGCTTGCACACATCAGCGGCTCTTATTATATTGGATATTTTTGCAAAAAGGGAAGGAATTTGTTTTGTCTGTGTGTGTTAAATGACCAGATATTTAGTATATCCATCCCTGCTGTGGATACACTCTCCTTACTCTGCCACTGAGAAATGGCTTGTCAGGTGCCACTTGTTCTGGCTGACAGTGCAGATAAAGTCTGTTCAAAACATTATGTCCACTGTATGCTTGTTAGCATACAACTGGAGAATATATACACTATCTTTTAAAGGAATAGTTTGATATACCCTAATTTGCTTTCTAGCTGAGAGTTAACTGAGAGGATCAATCCCACTCTCGTTGCTGTCCAGTAAATATGAAGCTACAGCCAGCTGTCAGTTAGCTTAGCTTAGCGTAAGCACTGGAAACTGGGGAAAACAGCTAGCCTGGCTCTGTCCAAAGGACACAAAATTTGCCTACCAGCACCTCTGAAAATCTGTGCAAAACAGGAAGTTTAAAAGGTGTGTACTCACAAGTGCATGGCCTGGGAGCAGAGGTGTCGGTAGGTGGACTTTGTTATCTTTGTACACAGCCAGATCAGCTGTTTCTAGTCTTTGTGCTAAGCTAAGCTAACCAGCTGGTGCCTGTAACTGTATATTTACTCAATAGACTGGAGATTGGTATCAATCTTCTCAGCAAACACTCTGCAAGAGAGCAAATAAGTACATTTCCCAAAAACTATTCCTTGTAGATTGATGTCCTTCAGTTGCTGTGTTAATTAGTGTGCGCTACGTGTTGACTTTTTCAGCTGTTACACTGGGATACTGTCACTTGTATTATTGAGGCTGTGTAGAGAATCTAACTCCTTCTGCTTCCTTGCGATAGGACGTTTCACATGCAGCTCCAATTACAAAAGATTGGCAGCTTACAAACTCCTTCACTATCCACTTTGTGATAAAGCAAACAACTTGTAGTGCTTTAGACACAAAACCACAAGTTGTTCTCAGTGGACCTCCAATTGCTGATGGATGAGAATATCTAAAGAAATCTTTTGAAAAGGTGTCTTCGTGTTGAAAGTTTTCTTTTGAGTCTCATTAAGCCATGCCCGAGGCATTGCATAAATCACAAGAGACTCTACTTAGTGCCCTTGCTTTTCAAGTGATAATTATTATGTGAAACTATAGCCTATCTCGTGAGGACACTGGATAGATTTAGACTTTAGTTGTCTACCCAGTGTGTCAATGGTCTGTAGCTTTAGCATTGTCCTCAAAGGTCCACTTTAGCCTCAAACAGATTGAGAGCAGTGGCCAATGCACTGTTAGGACTGTGCTGAATCTCAAATGTTAATGGTGCAGCGAAGGTTTGAAAAGTGCAAGTTTTTCCTGTTGGGCTCACTACGGTGAACACAGGATTGCTGCGGAGAGAGGTTAGAGTCATCGCTCAAGTCATCGGCAGTGACTCACAACTGCGAACATGCTCTGTTTTAATTCCTTTACTCCCCCTTTATTTCCACCTTTCTCTCACTGTGGATGCAGGGCTGCTGCTGAGACTGTCTTTGAAGATGACGGGCATGACAAAACAAGGTCTAAGTTGTTATGACAGTGGAAATCCTCCATTCCCATTTAACGATTGGCACTAATGCCCGTGGGCCAGAGTGAGTGAGAAAACCAAAAGTTTACAATACTGTTGTCTGATACACTACCTTTATTCCCCTCTAAACATAACTGAGGCCAGAACACAACAGCTTCAGAGAGTGTAAACAAGCTACAAGGAGCACTTCACAGAAAGTGATAGAGGCAATATAAAATATTCAGCAGCTACCTCTCTGTTGGCCAATGTTTTGAGTAGTCTGATATCACATCATGAACAACAGTAAAATCTTTTAATGGTATGTGGATCCAGAGCATCTCGGAGCTGAAGGGTTCCAAAATATACCACTCAAGAAGAAGTACTGTTGCTTGTTGAAATTAAGTTACTGGTATAAAAACCTACTTAAGAACACATTAAATGCAACTCATTAAAAATATATACTTCAAAAGGTATATGCTACATTTTATATTTAGCGACTGTGCAGTGCTAAAATATTACGAGGTCTACAAACTATGTTGCTTTAATAACAAAGCTCCAAAATTCACTGATGTTCCTGTTCCATTTTCATCATTTCCCTTAATCACTAACTCCATCTTTCCCCTACTTACCTTGTTACTCACCTACTCACCATTCTTCTCCCATCAACCTCCTCAGTCTTGCCCTCAATCACCCCAAAAGCTTGCTGTGATTCCGTTTTGCAGTGAGTGTTACTGCTGATGTAAATGCAGGTTGACAAAAGAAAAATTGAGCTGAAAATAAGAAACCCTTGAAAATATTGCGCAAGTGCCTGCAAAAGCTAATCAGTCTCATTTAGATTAATAAATGTAATATGCTCCATTTGAACTTGAGCGTGAGCTTTTAATTGAATACTCTGACTTGATTATAGAGGGGCTTGCTTCATTGTCCAAAGAATGGAAAGTTTGGGATGATGTCAGTGAAATGTGTGTCGTGATTAAGGAACTGTTGTGGGCCGAGGAAATTTCCACTACGTGTGTTTGTAACTTTGTGCTCGTACGAGACTGAGAAAGAGAGAATAGGGTTCGAGGATTCAAGGGCTTTGTCTGTCAGATACACAGTATGTGCAGTGAAATGTAGCATGGCATATTGTACTAAAAGACTACTGTAGAAAATGATTGGTAAAAAAATACAAGGGATTAAAATTCTAAGATAAGAAATGATATGTAAAAATGTATATATGGCCAAAATGTAGAGAAACTATATAATAAATATGATAAATATACATACAGTATATAAAACTAACTGCAGCTGCTTTAGGACGTTCTAATGTTATTTTATATTGAGCATGAGTGTTCAGTCTTGGAAATGGTCATTTGATCAAATAATCTAAACGCACGATCCATTTACGAGCTTGTCTGGAGTGTTCAACTGCAGCTTCAGACCATTTCCATGACAACAGACTCCATCTGCTGAACAAAGACCATGACGTGACAAGCTGACCTCAAGATTGGATTATTTAGTTAAACTACTTTTATTTTATTTATTTAACGTACAATATATCATAGATGAATTACCTGTACTAGATGGTATCTCTTCAAACTTCTAAACTAGGACCCAGATCTAATGTCCACCTTCTTCTGTGTTCTCTTTACCATCTCTTTTAGATCACTGCCGTCAGACCCAGGACCTAAAGCAGGAGTCCAGAGCGGTCATGGGACAGGGGACAGGTTAGCCTCCCATGACACCCCTCAGCATGCTGCACCGCAAGGAGAGCAGGGCCAGGGTCATGTGGCCAGGAAGAGTCTGCAGGTGGATGTGGGTAGCAGCAGGACCGGGAGGTCCCCTTCTGTGTCCCCGGACCGAGGCAGCGTCCCCACCTCCCCTTACTCCGTGCCTCAGATTGCTCCCATGCCCAGCAGCAAACTGTGCCCCGTCTGCAAAACCACCGACCTGATGGGCACCGGGGATGACAAGCCCAACGTCAACACCTGCACACAGTGCCGCTCCATGGTGTGCAACCAGTGTGGCTTCAACCCCAACCCTCACCTCACAGAGGTAGGAAGTGCTGCCTGACAGATTCACAAGCATAATACCACTGGTGTTTTTTTAATCATCAGATTTTTTTTCCCTCAAATTCTGTACTAGTTTAATCAACAACCGACCTGCTACATAACCTTACAAACATTGGTATGCATCTGAAGTCACCACTGTCACTCCCCCCCTGAGTTACAAACACAGTCTGCATCTGTCATGGTGCATTCACATGGAAAACAAAAACATCTAAAACGCTGCTAAAATGGTGGAGGAAAAAAAAAGCTGTTGTGCAATCGACTGAACAAACAGATTCTGAATGAATTCAGGCATGTGTTTTTGTACATGCTGCCCAAAGGCTAAAAGGAACAGAGGGAATGGGGTGGCTGTGTAACCAAGCACATGGTTTTCTGAATGAAAAATGAAATAAATCTAAATATTTTACACACCTGTCTGCAGACAGCCAGGCTATCCTTAAAAGTCCTTGTGATTTTGATCAGACTGACAATTTCTGGTTTTATTTTTTCTTAGCTTTATGCCTTCAGGCTTTGGTGTAACCTTATTCCCCCAGCGTGGAGAATATATGACTCACATATTTATATTGAGTGTCTGGTACACCGTATAGATTGCTGTTGATTCTGACAGCTACCCATTTGCTTTTCTACCAGCTGTATAACAGCTCTACCCGTGCACAGCATCCATAGGTGTTGGTGAGAGAGTTGCTATCATGAGAAATTGACTTCAGTGTGTACCTTACATCTGCAGTATCTTAAGTACATTAACAGGACTACAGAGGCTGTTACAGTGGATGATTCAGGTGCTACATTTTAGTTTAATTTATCCTGCAGTAATTATTTCACTTTGACATTTGTGATTAATGTCGGTGATGACTAATGTTTTCAAGTTGGCCATGACTGGCTCACAGGCTGAACTGCACCAGCTGAATGGGAGTCAGGATGTGAATTAGTCGCATGCTGGTTGAGAGCTGTGAACTTCTAGTTCTCGCCATTGTTCAGCTTGATTGATGAAGTGTGTAATGATCTGGTGGACTGATGATCTTTCATCCCCAAAGACCTGGTTATCACTCAATTCTTTGCTGAAGTGTCCAGTAATATATTGGTCACTTCCTATTAGCTGTAATGAATCATAGGCCCTTATCGTCAGCAAGCTCACACATTCTTTCATAGCTGATGTTACACAGTAAATGTACATAGTGCTTGAGCAAAGCTATATCCATCCTTTCTGACAGGAACTAGTGAGCATCCAAATCATGCCCAGAGCCTCTCCTCTCCCCAAACAAAGCTTTTTATAACACCACTGAGCGCGGCACAACACATTTCCCCATCATTCACAATCATTCATATGCATCTAAACATTCATCACTGTTAACAGGTAGATGAGGAAGCCTATTGCCTTCATCCTAAAATAAATCACTTGCCTAATTTGAATTAGGCTATGCTTCACTGTTATTGTGAGTCAAGTGTGGCTGTGTCATCTGTCACAAAGTTTCACATCAACTCCAGTGAGTCATGTTGCAAATTGCAGCCAAGATGCAATGTCAGTTAAGCTGGCCTTCAGGCTATCAGGAGTAACTGCCGGCTGAGCAAATACAAGACTATAGGGAGTAAATGTTTAGTTTTTTGAAGTATAAATGTGTGTATGTTATGGGTGTGTGGAAGCTTGGGCACATGCATGCATGAGTGCATATTTGTGTGTACAAGGAGGGCGGCTCTGCAAAAATTGTAAAGAGGAAGCTGTGGGAGATGGAGGGACTAGAAAGAAATGCGTGGACCAAAGTGGAGACAGACAGTAAAGAATAGATCATGGCAGGGAGTGACGGAGAGCATGGCAGTAAAGAGAACAGCGGAGGTGGATGTTATGGGTATTTTTCAGCTCAGCCTTGGTGAGCTTGTCAGATGCTGACAGAGAGAGAGACACGGAGGGAAAACGCTCAGCCTCTGGAGACCTGAAGATTTACCCCCCTAACCTACTTAGCATGGATTGGGCCTTTGCCTCACTGCAGCATATCTAACACAGCCTTATCACCCATCACTGAAATTGATGATGGCCACGTTGTTTGCCGATCAAGGTGACGACTGGAATTACGATTGCAGTGATGGCGTGGACAGACCATGGCAAGGAAGTTGAAGTTCTTCCTGAGCAGGAACAGACATTGTTATATTTGTAGACAAAAGACATGGTATTTCATGGAGACACAAATCCTAGTTATAGTCTGACCTTTTTATAATAAAGTGTAGACAGACTTTCTGGATTTTGTAGGATTTAATATTTGTTTTCATTTGTACATCTGGTGTTTTGACAGAAAAATCACCTGTGGCATTTTGTCGTAAAAGCAGCCCCTCATTTATTGCAGCTCCGGGATTAGTCTCTTGATGACAACACAAGCTCAGTCCAGGTTCACGTCCTGCTTTGTACGAGATGGGTCTCTGTTTACAAATAGTTTTAGAGACACTGATTGATCTGACCCAGATTACAGGGATAATATGTGCAAAATCTGTTATTGAAGAGGATTTCCCCTCAAATTACAGAAAGATGGCAGTGCTGATTAAAGTGTTGATAACCGGGGGCGATTCCATATTTGGATATTTTAAATTATGCTTATTCACTACAAAGTCCCAAATGGTATCTTCTGTTCAGAATCAAAAGTATAAACTAGATCAGTCTCAACGTTTAGCAAGAATCTCTCTTGTCAGTCAAATTTCTCATAAAGACATTCCCCGCTCATGTAGGATTGTTTGAGGAACGATAATAATTGTTGAAATGCAAGTCAGAGCTGTGTTAAACAACCTGGAGATGGGAATGCAATTTAGAGAGATGGTAAACAGTGAGCAACAAATGGGTGTAATATGCCACAGTCTGTTACAGGGCTGTCAGTCAAGCTGAGAAGACGAGCTTTATTTAGAGATGTAGGCTGGGAATTGAGACGCACAAGCAATCGTACGCGTGACCTTGCATGTATGTGTGCGCGTGTGAGCATTTTATGACGTAGGTGACACCAAGATGAAAAAAAACCCCTCTGGGTTTGAAAAAAAAGATAAAGTAAGGAAGGAGGTGTTCGATTAAAAAGATTGCGATGAAAGAGGAAAGGCAGACAGAGTCAGAGGAACGAGACAGTCAAAGACAGACTCGGAGACAGAGAATAAAACAACAGAGAGCAAGAGCTCAGAGAGATAGTGAAAGTACCACAGACACCCTTCCACCCCTCCCAACAGTGTTCTCCCACCATCATACAGGAGAACATCTGCTTTATAATTGGTCCAATTTCTATTTATAGATCCTACCCTCCTTCTGTCTGCAGCGATGGCCCGGTCCTGAGAAGCCACAGCTGAGAGAAAGCGGGGGAGAGAGAGAGAGAGAGAGAGCAACGTGGTAGCAGGAGGAGACAGAACAGGAGAGAAAAGCATCATCATAAATTAACCATAATAGTCAGAGTGTTCATACTAACGCTATGCAACACTGCACTGATTCAGCGCCGCAATAGAAAAACACAAAATATAGCAACAAATAAAAAAATAATTCCGGGGCACTTTTGAAAACAAAAACCTTTTTCTTCATGCAGTCTGGCATGCTCCTCTGTGATGAAGGCATCAGCATCGCCAAAAACACTCTGGAGATGGATTTGAAAAACACTCTTTGAGGAAGTCATGAAATGATGACTTTTTAATGCTTTTGTGCAAAGAGTTCCTTGGAACTGCCTCTTTTTCTTTTCACCAACAATCCCACAAGCTGTGGAACAGTTTTAACAAATGCTCCCACACAAAAGACTCTGAAGAAGCACTCTATATATCTCTTCCTCCTCGTCCAAAATATATCAAGTAGGTGGCCACAGTTGACAGTTGCACTAGACAGATTTAGCAGCTAAACCAAAAACATCGATATCTAGTTTGCCTTCAAAATGTAGTATTTCACAAATTAAATTGCCAACCATGATTAGACAAATTAGTATTTTGTTAGTATAGATACTTTTATCTAAAATGTGTTAATATTTTGTAACTTAAAGCTGCACTAATTAAAAGTGTGATATTAGAAATGGATCACATGACTACATGTAGAGTCAAAGTAGTATTATCACTCCTTTTTGCAGTTCCTCTCAGCTTTATAAAGCATTTCAGCATCTTTCGTGTCATTGTTTTGGATTTATGGCCTGCAACTTGAATGTTTTGGTTGTCCTCCTCCTTTCATCAACCTCGTTTCCAGATGCAGCAGGCAGCTGTTTTCAGCAAAAAGATAACACCCAGTAATAGCATCTGCCCAGCACCAAACAGCAGTCAGACAAAGTTAGTGACTAGCTGGTGAACATGGCAGAGCATTTAGCAATTAGAGAGACAGATATTTCCCTCAGGGGTTAGAAAACCAAAACAGAGCTACAAGAAGAACTTATATTTGTCAGGTGGCCAGCAGCACAAATATTAGTTTACTAACACATTCACCACAAACAACTTTATTAGGTGATAATATGTTAATGTTGTGTTGGCAGCTTCTTTCACTGCCCCCAAGTGTTCAAAGTACAAAAAAAAAAAAAAAATCTGTTATTGCTGCTTTCAGCTTGTCCTTTAAGGGTAAATTTAGAACTTTGAGTGGAGTCCAGAAATAGTTTTCCACCAATGTTTTTTTGTTAAAGAGGCTTTTTAGCTGTGACTAGTAGCTGGTATGAGTCACACCGGTGGCCAGTCAGTCGAATGATGTCTCAGCCCCCTCCCTCCTGCAAAAACTGCATGTGCAGCTGCGGGATATAGAGTTATAGTAAGATACCTCCATGTTTCTCAGGTAGACACAGGGTGTCTAATCCCAAGGGCTGTAATTGATTTTCTCAAACTGCTACAATAACAGCAAC
Source organism: Lates calcarifer (assembly GCF_001640805.2). Taxonomy (NCBI): domain Eukaryota; kingdom Metazoa; phylum Chordata; class Actinopteri; family Centropomidae; genus Lates; species Lates calcarifer. Next base: position 23,684,775 of record NC_066844.1, on the reverse strand, counting down.
CTGGGAGAACAAACTGTCCATGGTGTCATAAGTAAACATTCTCTTACTTTTTCAAAGTGAACTTGAAGGCAACTTTGTAGGTTGTGAGTGTCTCAGGTAAAGTATTGATCTTAGTGTGAACTTTAACTTGTGATCTCTTCTAAAAGTTTTCTGCTTGCCTCAAACTGAGATCTCCTTGACTTCTTCCTGTATTCACATTGTTTTTACAAGTGACCACAGTTAGATTCCAACATTATCCATGGTCTGATTTTTCGTGACTGAAGGACAAATGATAGCGACATGAAAAATAAATAAAACATAAACTAAAATGATGCGGTCATATTAGTGAAGGATAAGTCCATTATACCTCGAGGGAGCCAGAGCCTACTTTCTAATCCTCTCAAATTAATTCAAATATTTAGCATCAGACATCTCTAATCCCCCTCTAACTTTGCATTATGTGGCACAAGAGATTCAATGGCATTCAGATCTGGCAAAGTGGAAGACAATGAGGTTGTTTTATGGATGTCTCACTAATTCTGGCTTAAGCTTCATGTGTTGAAGTTAAATGTGAGAAAAAGATGGCATAGATGTCCGTCCAAAGTGGGTGATCTTTGTAACATTTAAAGCAGAGAATCAGGGTGCGATTATCTTGAGATTTCACCCTCACATTTCACATGTGGAAATACCATTCTAAATCAGACCCTTGAGGGGGAAAGATTTTGAAAAAAAAAAAAAGTTTCTTCAGGGTTGTATAACTGAATATGGCTGTCTATTCATCTGTTATGCACTCTATTCTTTTGCATATTTCTTTCTAAATTATTCTCACCCTGAAATGGATTGGCTATCTCTCTGAGGCTGAGGTGTTTGCCTGTCTAGAAAATGGTGAAGAAAATGAGTGAATTTACGGAAACGTAATCCTTTTGTTTATGAGACCAACTGCTAGTCATCAAAGGTTTTACAGAGAGAGATGAGCTATTTAATTATTTGTAAGGACAAGTGAGCCATAGTTTCACTCTTGGCTTCCCATCAGTGAGAAAGTAGTGGTCATCCTGCCTGTGTGTGTCATTTGGTGAGTTAGCTGAAGCTGTACCACTTCAGAAAAAGATGAATGCTGTTTTCCCTGTGGCACATATATTCAAATTTTATCATTATGATATAAGTAAAACATAAATATGTAGGAGAGTTATATTTATATATATATATATTAGAGAACAGTCTGACTTCTTAGACGACACCTAATTTGGAAATGAAATGTATAAATTATCTGAATCTATATTAAAGATGCTGGTGTTTGGGTGACAGTGCTTCACACAGTGCACCAGGCTGTTTTCACACACTGGGACTTTAAGTGGACAAACAGTATGAACTGGGTCAGGAATCCAGCTGAGACACTACATGCTGAATTTTGCATATACCAAAATATTTTGCAATGAGAACTGCCAGAAACTAAATCTGGGACGCTGGTTTAATTATTACTCCATAACTCACTGCATTTAAAGTCCCCGACTCACTATAGTCATTTGGGATGTGCTCTCCAGCAAGGAATAATAGGAATCATCACCATTTTGTCAGTCTGTGTCAAAATGTAGGTCCACATGAGCATGTTTAGTTCATTTCTCTAACCTAGCTTCTGTACAGTAAGACATTCTCACTCTCTGAAACATGACAACAATATGGTGATTTGACAGTTATTTTCTATGCAGCTCATAACATAACCAAACTGTATGTGGCATACAATATTTGAGTATCAGCACAGTAGCATCACTATTATACTCTAAATTCCTGTGTGATCTAATGGAATGATTTGTTTGTGTTTTCAGATTGAGAATGATCTATTGCAAGTTTCAAAATCTATAGCATTCTCTATACTTTAAAGCCAGATACAGGATATTTCACACTCCATTTTTAGGCTTCCTGCTATTGTTTAAAAATATACCAACAATCAGGGCTGTACTGTCCACAATTTTCTTCGAGAATTTTTTTGTCAAGTCATTGTATATTTGCTGTGTGGCTGATAAGACCACAAAACTTTTCCTATGCAGCAGATCTTGCTAACATTCTTGCTATGACTAAAGCTGCACAATCTAATGCAATCCAGTACTGATAAAATACATTTATCTGAAATAATGCTTTTTTAAAAAAAAGCTTATGTACTAAATTTTTGTTAGTGTGACTGTGTCAGAGAGGCATGTTTATGGTAATTTTTGCGGTGGTGTATATTATCATTACTATGTTGTTGTCTGTTATCCAATAATAGCTACATTTACAGTAATACACTAGTACAACAACAGCACAAAAAATGCATTACAGCTGAGTAGAGTCGACATCTCTGTGACTCAGTCTCAACAAGAAATGAACATTAAAAGCTTCACAAAGGTAGCAGCACTTATTTTGCAGGGATATGGCATTGCAGTACGTTATACTGTTCTGTGGTTCATTATATTGCTTCCATCTCCTGTATCTTCTATCAAGATTTAATGTTATGCACTACCACTCTGCACTACTTTCAGGCATTCTTAGTAACACTGTAGCTCCCTGCTGTGCCTGACACTGCACCAGCACACCTGGTGAGAGACATTCAATGAGCAGCATGAATAGAAATTTAACCATGATTTTCCTCAAACCACTCATAATTTTTACTACTCTTAACTTTGTTTCGATGAATCTCATTCCCTGCTTGGCAACATTAAGGAGTAAAGCAGATGTGTTATATTGAGATTGTACTTGTGCAGCTGTTTGTAGAGCTGACTGTGTTTGAGTTTGGCAGAGGCAGAGAAGGATAAATTGACAGAGAGAGGGAGAGGGACAGAGAGGGAGAGAGAGGGAGAGAGAGAGGCATTGGGAAGAATTTCAATGTCTTTTGGCCCAATTTGCAAGGAATTGATAAACCGTTGCATTCCAAGCATCCTGATCCCCAAACTGCAGTGCTCAGCTGCTGTACATACTGCATGGTGATACCGCATTGTGATCACTGAGACACAGCTCCTTTCTTTATGTCTGCATCCTTGTTTGGCTGAAGTTTGATTCTGTCTCCAAGCGTGTTCCTGGCCCAGCTTTCCTGGGGAATGATGGACTGCATGATGTCTCACACCTGTCAACAAATGCAAACTAGAGAAGAAAAAATGGGACAATTTGTGCACCTGTGTGATGCATGCAGTGTAACATCCTCTAATACGCATGTATGTGTGTGTGTGTGCGTGTTCACTTAAAGGCCTAATTTGTGATTCAAATGTAAATAATAGTTTTGCCAGGGTTAGAATCTGTGCTCAGTTTAATTTATTCTCAGATCTTTTCAGTGATGGTAAGTAACTAAGTAGATTTACTCAAGTACTGTACATTTTGGGGTACTTGAGAGACATTTTGACTTGACTGACTTGACTTGTAGAAAAAACACAGTATTAATAATAACATCAATGATGACTGTTCTATTTAAATGCCAGTAAGTCAATGAGACAGTGAGCCAAGTAAAAGTAACTAAAATCGAAACAAAATCTGATACAATATTTGCCTATAAAGTTGATATTTCACTTTAAAATGCAGTGAAATGGAAGTGTAGCCCCTCAAATTCCATCTCTGATCAAGACACAGACCTTATACTTATTAGCATCACTTCTAACAATGCTTAGCTATGTTTAAAAAAAAATATTGATTCAGTATTTACTTGCAAAAATGCCAAACTATCCAGTTTTAGCTTCTTGTCAATGTACGGAATTGCTGCTTCTCTCTGACTCATGTGATACTAGGCTAAATAATGTTATCCACATTGGTATACAATTCAAAATGTAAATATATGTGTGAGTGTTGCAATGGATGCTTTGCTCTCATTATTTGATCCATATCCAAGTCTCATGGGTCCTTGCTTCTAAAAGGTTCTATTTCTGGCAGCAAGTTGTTCTTCATGAATCCACAGTGATCGAGCATCCTGCTGGTGAACGCTGAGCTCTCGCAGAATGGTGGGATCCGGTCCCAGCTCATGACCTTTGACGTGCATCATACTATTGTACATACACAAACATGCACACACACACGCATACACCAAGCAGTAATTAGATCCATGCACGAAGGAAAGGCCGGATGGGAGCCATCAAATATGTATAGACGAGATGGGGATGGAGATGGAGGAACAGAGTTAGAGGGAGTGATGTGATGTGAGAAATGCAGATAAGAGGGAGAAATGAAGATGAGTGAAGGAGAACAAGATGGAGGGTTGCAACAGAGAACTGATAGAGAAGGAGGGCAGGAGACAGAGAGTGTGCAGTGCGTTTGTTTTTTTGCTGATACAGATCAGATTTCATAAAGATTCACATGATTGCCTCATAACAAGGGGGATGCAGGGAGGAATGAGATGGAGAGATGAGGCGGAGGCAAGCAGAGACACGATGAAATTGATAAATAGCTGCTTGCCCTCCCCGCAGCTGCTTTCTTTGTTTTTCCGGTTAGTTTTTCCCCTAAAGGCCTTAATATGATTATCCTAACTGTAATTTGGAAAGAAAAAAAAAATCAAGGACAATAACAATGATCGAAAGAGGAGTCTCTGATTGGATGAAGAGTCCCGTGTTGGACGGTGTTGTGTTGCGTTGGTGTTTGCTAATTTCACTGTCCACGTTACTCTGATTGTCCCCAGGGTTCACCTCTGCTCCCGGCTTCTCAGTTTCCCCGATTGACAGTGAAAACCATGAACTCATCACTCCTTATACTGAGGACTGGCTGGGGACCAGGCACCAGGCTAAGATGCTGCTGAGCCTGTGACTTATGCTGTCTACATTGACTGACTGAATGACTGACCGACTGAATGACAGACTTAGAAACAGAGTGAGATCCGCTGTAAGGCAGGCGGAGTTGTTACTAAACATCTTAAGACGGTGAACAGTGCAACATTGAATGAAAATATTAGGATACATACATGAGAGTTTGTTATCAGTGCAAAAACAGCAGGCTGAAAAACAGTGTTTCACTCTCGTGTCTGGCTGAAAAGTTCAACCTTCACACCTCAGACCACACCCAGAGCCACTGATGGGTGTGGTTAAGTAGTGTCCTGGAGTACATCAGTGCTAGAAATTTTAATTTTAATTTTCAGGGACGACTGGCTCAGCCTGAAGAAGTCTCTAACGTATATGATCTTCCTGATTGGTCAACAAGAAGCAGTGTGCAATAGTAGACCTATTGGAAACAACTGAGCAGATCAGTGATGTAGGCCAAGATTCAGAGGTCTAGTGCTAGCTACTGTATTTCTGACTTCACTGGGTCTGAATGTTGCACCTGCAGCCACACCTGATGGTGATATGAGGGCATACTGAACACACCAAGCACATTTCTAGGTCACTTCATGGAGCACTTTAACCACTGGAGGCCAGCAAAATTAGCCCGGTGTGAGACCTCTGAATCACTGCCCAAGGCTCAATTTTCTCAGCAGTTCAAATAGCGAATAATTGTGAATGAATAATGAAGTGCAACGGAATGACAATGCCGTCTGATTATCAAGCTACTGCAAAATAAGATGTTATCAGCTAGGATTAAGTTACTGGTTAAGCTGAGTTTCTTCTTTAACTAAAAGTCACAGCACAGCAGTGAGTCAGTGCTTTTGCAGTATGTGGAGCAATACTACACTTTAGGTCCAGTGACTCATACTACTGTAGTTAAACTGTGATGGGTCGGCCAGCCTGCTAGCTTGTCTAAAATGTTTTTGGAACTCTATTTAATAGATAATATATGGAACAATGCTCTAGGCACTCTATGCAATTAAATCTAATAAAGAAGTACAACAATACCAAGTTATTACATGTGCTTAGTGCAGCATACAATCAGCATCACATTTTCTAGATCCAATCATGTTTAGAAGATGTGTTGAAATAGTATTACAGTATTAAATTGTACATCATAGGCAGTGGTTTGAGCTATTCTAATAAACTTAAAACAGGCGGGAGAAGAATAATTCAGAATCATATGATGCACATAAACTGTGTGATTCTATGTAGTAAATCAGAGAGCATGTGTATTTATGTGCGCCTGTGTTGTTTGTGTGTGAATCAATCTCCCATGGCCACAGGCCTGCAGAGCCATTCGATTCCAGTGCAGAAGTAAAGGGATCTTTCTTCATTCTCTGTCCTTGCTTTGGCAGCTCTCAGGGTGCTAAAAACTCACAGCTGAAACTGAACCAGAATCCTTATGAATCCACCTTTTTTAAGCTGAAAGGGAATTTTGACCCAAAGGTATAAAGGAAAAAGCAGATGGCCAGGCTTCCCACCATGCTCTTTGTGCCCCAGACCTCCAACCCAGCCGCAACCCTCACACAACCTTTATCTGACGGCATTTATAATGCATCAAGGCATTATGTAATGACCACGAGTCCAAGACAGCTACAATAGAGAGGCAGCTGTCAAAGCACTAGGATGCCAATTACCACATATGACCATGTGCCATCACTGGGGCCTCTTACTGACTTTCACCTTCTTATGTGCCCATATGGATTAGATAAAGAAGATAGTAGAAGCAAAGACATAAAGGAAATGACATCAGCAGGAGACAAAAGAGGAGAATGGTGGGAGGATTTTAATGAGGAAGGGAACATGTGTAATGAGAGGGAAAGTAAGAGAAAGCAAAAAGGGGAGACAGACAGACACACACACACACACACACACACAGAAGATGCGAGGGAAGATTACAAAACCATGTGCAGCCATGATTTATTGAAGAAGTCCAGAGTTCACCCCGTCTGTCACATTTATTTCCTACGCATTTGTTTGTGGGTAAATGATGTTTACCAGTAAATGCCCATGCAGAGGCACGGGGGATGCTTAAATCCTTCCTCAATGAGATATTTTACATCATTCACGATAATTCTCTCATTCAGTCATTTTTCAAACCCAATTTTTCCTATTCAGATCGGCCTGGAGGCTATCCCAGCATGCATTGGACGAGGGGAAGGGAAGGCAGCCAGTCCGTCACACAAACAGACCAACACACTTATTTTCACATTCACACCCATAGGCAATTTAGAGTTTTTAGTTCATGTTACTTGGATCACTTTGGACAGTGGAAAGAACCCAGGGGGGGTGAAGGGAAAAATCCATAACCATGATACTATAGCTTTTTTTGATTATTTAAATGACTTTGACTAAATACTTCTCCTATATTTTTTGTCACATACAAGAGCCCTGTCAGTTAATCAGTAATCAGTTAAGTTAAAGAAATAGTTTGTCATTCTGGGAAATATGCTTATTTGCTTTGATGACAAGACTGATACCGCTCTTGTGTCTGTACAATAAATATGAAGCTACCAACAGCAGCCAGTTAGCTTAGCTTAATAGCATCTGGATTGAAAACGTGAGGAAATAACTAGCCTGGCTCTGTCCAAAGGTATTAAAGTCCCCGTTAAACTTAGCATGAAAGCACAGTCAAGCTTATATCCAAATATGTTGAAGTATTCCTTTGAATCCTATTTTCTAATTCTCTTTCATAGTGAAGAGTAGATACTGTAGCTTCTGCTCATTGTTTTGTTTTTTTATCTTTTTCTTTCACAGGTGCAGGAGTGGCTATGTCTGAACTGTCAGATGCAGCGGGCACTGGGGATGGACATGACCACACCACGCTCCAAGAGTCAGCAACAGATACACTCTCCTTCTCATGCAGCCAAACCAGAACTCAAACCTGATGCTTCGAGTCAACCTGCACCCCAGACACAGACCCCTCCTCAGACACAGCCTCCAGCACAGGCTCATCCAGCGCCCGGCCCTACCAGACAGACTGGTCCAGCTGGCCCTGGTCAGCAACAAGCTAAGCTCCCTCCGGGGGCAGTCCCTCTCCCCGGCATGGCCAAGGCTCCATCCCAGCCCGACCTATCCCGCAGCTCTCCCGCCCACCAACCCCAGCACCCACGCCAGGACCAGACTCGCAGTGCTGGGAGCTCCCCTTCACGACAGCCCCCGCCTCCAGAGCAGACTTTTGGGAAGTTGTTTGGCTTTGGTGCTTCTCTCCTTAACCAAGCCAGCACTCTCATATCTGAGACTACTCAACCCCAACAACAGCCCCCAAAACCAGCCCCCAAGCCAGGAGGACCTCCTGGTCCTGGACCTGGGGCAGGTAAACCCTCAGGACCTCAGCCTGTGCAACAAGGGCCTCGAACCCCTGCTCAGCAGCAACAACAACAACAACAACAACAACAACAACAACAACAGCAACAACAGCAAGCTCCCCCAGACTCCTCTAAGCCCAAAGCTTGTTGTCCTCTGTGTAAGACAAACCTCAACATAGGCAACACAGCAGAACAACCCAACTACAACACCTGCACACAGTGCCACTCCCAAGTGTGCAACATGTGTGGATTCAACCCCACTCCACACCTAGTCGAGGTAAGACTATGATTTGATCTGTCTGGCTGTCAACTGTGTCTAACAAAGTGTCACCTGGTCTGCGACAGCTTGGAGACCATGGATTTGCCAAATGAAATGACTTATTGATGTGTTTCTGTGAAAAATGCTGTGTCACAGTGCAGTTCAGTGGGCTTTGTTGTTATCCATTTGTGGCTGCCTGGTCTTGGAGTGACTCGCTGGATCTTACAGAGAATTCCCGTGTGCTTGAATCAAGTATTTGGCTTCAGGTGCTGTCAAATGGCCAACGATCTCTTCTGTTTACTCTGTCTCTGAGCTTCTTCATGATCCTATTATTGTTGGTTCAGTTGTTTCTTGGAATTTTTAAAGAAAGGTCAATCATTGTTCATCCTCATCCCCTTTAACACAGAAAGTTTAACAAATTACTTATTTAAAGCAAAGAAGTGTTCAAAAGATTGTTTCTGCACAAGAATGATTGATTTTTGGTTTATAGGCAGCAGGTTCTTTATGCAGCTTGTACACTCAGCTTTATGTAAGCCCGTGAGCTTCTTCTCTTCCCTCCTGCCTTCCTCTCTCTGTGTTTCTCAGCGTGGACCTGCTCTGTTCTGCTCTGTCAGGGCCTTTCATGTAGTTAGCAGATTGAAGTCCAGGCTGTGACTCACCTCATCAGTGTGCACTCTACCCTGGAGCTGCACTGGAATATATGACCAATCTACAGGAAATGGAGCCTAATCAAGTTCAATTTAATGGATAATCTTAGTATTGATTAGTCACATCCAGGGGTCAGCTGAGGGTGTATTCCTCCCTTAAGTGCTCCCTTGTCCTCTGTCATGATGGGAATCTAGTTGGTAAGAACAGGGACTTGCAGTGGCTTCCAGAGCCAGGCAATAACAGAGTTTAATTATGCAAATCAAGTCCAATTGAATGATAGCAGTAATAACAGGCTTTCTGCAGAGCGCTGGCTTTTTATGGGCAAGCCTTGTCTTCCCAGGCATCTGGTTGTCACAGGCACTAGCACAGGCCATTCATAGATCGCTATGGAAACAGAGAGATAATTTGTTTGTCAGGCGTCCCTTTCATGCTTGGCTGCTGAGACGCTGAGAGTCTACAAAAACTTTGAGACTGCTATTGCTCTGTTTTCATGTGAGAGGCTCCGTTATTAGGTGTGTTGTGTTTCTGCTCCATTGGCTACAGTCTGCAACTCAATCCAGCATAAGGTGCATTCTTTCCAAACCCGTGAACAGTTTCTGTTGTCAGTCCATGCAAGCTGGCAGGTGGGTCGTCTCAGAGTGGGTGAGAACCATTTGGACATGGTGTGAGGCTTTGTACTTTGAATCTAGGTTTCTCAGCTTGATTTCCACAGCCTGTTTGGCACATTCATCCTCCTCATCCTCTCCTAATCTCTACAAACTTTTCTGTTTCTCTGCATCTGCTCTTTCTCTGTCATTTCCTGCCTGTTGCAGGCAGAACTGTGATCATCCTCTCCCTATTCACAAGGGCGTGGTGGCAGGACTGTGGGAGCATCGTTTCTTCATATGTACTGCTGCTCTCTCCCTGTGTATTATAGAGCATCTTGATCTGGATGACGGGCTGGAAAGCCCTTTGAGTTTAAACTGTGCTCACGACTGAGTTGAGACTACTGTTGTTCAACTAAATGAAATGTATTGAAAGGATAAGGATGGGAATATTCTACACTTCTGTTATTGTCAACAAATCTTATGAAAACTCCAAAACCAATAATGTGTTAGTCTGTATCTCAGTACTTCCTCAATCTCCTACCCTGTCTGTCTGTCTCAGTCCATTGGTTCTGACTGAAAAAGAAATTTTTAAATGGTTCAGAATTAAGAAGTGTATTTGTTGTGGCTAAAGAGTTTTTGCTCCAGTGAATGTTTACAGCAGCACAGTGTATGTGGGATAAACTACAGTGCTCATGTTCATAGTGATGAAAGATGTCACCCAGTGCAATGGTGCCCTTTAAGGCTCAGTCGTCGTTTTTAAAACATATTTTCATTTTTAAAAATCAGGATCTTTTTAAAAGGAGCAACCACCTGGATCACATGTCACCTCGCATCCAAATGCTGCTGTTTTTTCAGCTGCAAGAGGAAACAGTTCACAGTAAACAAAGTCCTCCTGTGATGTTCACGGCTCAGGAAATGCTTCCACTAATAGAAAGTGACAATGCAAATGTGGAGAAAACACAAACGAGTTGCTGATTAAGTTTCAAAGTAATCAAAGAAATTAGAAAAAACAATAAATAATAAAACTGCAGTTTCTATAAAATGCGCACCCGGGACTGGACATGTTTAGGCTTTTTTACCCTGACCAAAAGATGAAACTGCTTCACCCTCAAAAGCAAAAACAAAATTGATTATGAATACAAAAAAAACTAAAGAATTGATTATGTTTTCTATGCCTCCTGTAATAGACATCCTGTGATGGAATTTTCTGCAACAGTAGCAAGGACTTTTAAAAATGATCTGCAGCTTTTGGAAATCAGAAAGATGTTGGAAATACTCATGAAAATACATTTTCTGTCACCCCATGAGTGACACAATGCATAATTCATTCAGAGCAAATTAGGCTGTATCATGTACAACCAAAAAAAAAACCCAAAACAGTCACCCCCTTTTTAATCTGTGATGAGACGATGAGTGCCAGTGTCTGTGCGAGAACGAGCGGAACAACGGAGGAGGAGAGAAGGGAAAGAGGTGATAGATTGAGAAGGAGGAGGAGGAGGAGAGTGAGAATCAGAGATAATGAGTGAGAGGAAGCCAACAGTTTGTTACGTTGCAGAATATTTCACATCAATTAGTGCTGAAAGTCATGTGTGGCTCTGAGTAAATAAGATGTCCTTGTTTTGGGACTGTTTCCTCCCCCATTATGCTTCTCAAGGAGATTAAAACCAACCCTGTGTCATTGTCGACTCCCCAGGAGTTTTAGTTGTAAATAGAACATAAAATGTTTTCACTGGAGTGTCTGCTGCTCAATCTGATTTACAGTACACTGCACGTCGATCCTCATTCCTGAATCACTGTCTTTGTGTCGGCTAGCACAGGCAGCTCCAGCCTACTGAAGGAGATACAGCTATGCCTTAGCTCCTTCTTGACTGTAAATAAAAGTAGAGTTGTGTTTGACACAATGCATTATGTTTCAGTCCCCAGTAGGCTCACTATAACATTATTTTTCCAATGCTCATTTTCCCATATGAGCATAACATTTCGTTCCCAGGGCTGGCCAGGCTCTCTGATCTGACTCTGTGTGTGTCTATTATTATGATGTAGAAGTGTGCCCACTGTTTATAACGAGACGGAGGCCCTGAGTGGATCATTAGTAAAAGGACTGAATTTCTCACAGAACTGTAGAAAAAGTGTAGAGAAACAGAAAACATAGCTCATTAATAATTCAGTGAGGGAGAACATTATAAATAGTTCATGCTGTGTGGAGCAATGAGGGAGCTGTGTTTGATTCCTCATGTCACATAAGGTCAGTGTGTGTGTGTGCCTGTGAGAGGAGAAACGCATGATGCAGGTGCGTGTTTGCCTCATTGCAGGTGTCTGTTTGTATGAGGCTGTTAGGTATCAGGAGCAGGCTGTATTTGACATGTTAGGAATATTATATGATTTAAATACTGTACTTACAAAACCTCTAGTTACTCTTTCAGGAAATGTATTTGCTCTCTCGTATCAGACATTCTCTTAAGACTGCCTAATGCAAACTTGCACTCCTCTGGCAGCTCATACCAGATTAATTCCCTCATTTACACTTGTCTGTTCAGCCTAAACATGCCTTTTCAGCTACTCAATGAGACTCGCTCTCATCTCCCTGAATATTAAGGTGGATCAGACAAACTTCAGTGTAATATTAGCATATCCTGGTGATGTGTCAGCAAAGTAAAGTTCAGCTGTGGCCTATCTTGGCTCTAGTCCCTGGTCACAAAGGTTGGGTCTGCCAGAAGCAATACAGAGCTGAAACTAAGGCCGGTGTTTAAATAACTTTTTGACATTGACATATTTACCTACAAATGAGTCATTATTTTACAATCTGTCTGCTACTTATCTGCTGATTATGTCGCCTTTTCTGGCATGCAGTCATTGTACTGTGTACTATAAAGCCATACATACTCACAGGACACACATATATACACTCACACACAGGAGCACTCTCACAGTCTCATTCTGTAATATGCTCTGCTGTGACAAAGCAATTACAGTCAGAGACTGTGCAAAGAGAGACCTTTTAACAGTCTGTAACACAGTCTGCAGTGACTTTATATTGGCTCCGTTTTATGTGCTTGGGACACACGATGCAGCAAACTATGCGGATAGCACATGATGAAATTTTGATAATGAGAAATTACAGATAAGGCATTGTGTAGCGCAGAATTTACCCTTTACAAACAATGTTTAATTTTAAAACCTTGCTTCGTGCAAATGGGGCATGATGTTGACTCAGTAAACCAGCAGCTACTGAAAGCCACGTACATGATAAATCCATATCTTAAATTATAGAAATTCTCGACAGAAATTCAGTTAATCTCTGTTTTTCCATTCAGGACTGCAGTACCCTTGAAAACACACTGGGCATACAGTGAACACATGTAAAACATGTAGTATTTGTGAATGTGTCACAGCTCTGCTGCTCTCACACAGAGCCACAGTATAGATGGACATGTCATTCTCATTCTCAAACATGCTGGAAGTGCTTTCTGAAGGTTGGCACCAGCCTGTGTCTCCCTCAGGAGTCCCATCCAAAGCCAGATGGCTGCCGGCATCATGCATCCAAGCCTGCCGTGCTCAGCCTGGCTGCTCCCAAAGTGATGATGGTACACCATCACAGACTCAAAACACCCACCCAGCCTCAATCAGCTGCTTGCCACCTTTGAATACTTCCATATTCCTGTGCACTGCCTGTGCTTATTCAAGTCGGAGCACATATAGCGCTAGTCTGAGGCACAAGAATTCAGATTCACACGCCCACATGCGTCTTACACATGAAGTACATGCCAGCATGCATGTATTTACACCCACTGACTCACAGTGCTTGAGACTAACATTCAGTGAGACTTGCATAATGTTACAAGTATGCAGTCTTTGTCAGTTCACCATTAAAAATGACTGCGTTGGGTTATTCTGTGAATACAGACACAAATGATTTTACTTGAGGTAATACAGGCACTGACAATGACAACATTACACACAAACAACAGCTGATATCAGTATCCATCACTTGTTATGATTTTAGTTATTTCAGCAATCCATACACTGGATTATGCTACTAACTACAATTTTAAAATGCTAATGGCAGCATCTGGTACTTTTTGAAGTCCTGCAAACACCCACATACACATTCACATACACCATGGGCGCCCACAAGCATTATTGTGCCTCACCCTCTCATTTTCTCATTTCAAATGTATTAAATGGGTGAACCATGTGATCCTGACTGGCTGTAAAACTGCCAAAAGCAGGAATAGATTCTTATGAAATGTACCTTACTTTATTTCAGCTTTTTCTCAAATGTTTTTATGTCTCTTACATTACACAGTTTTAGGTGGCGTGCCAGATGCATAAAGTGTTCCCCTTGACTTGGCAGTCTTAAATGTGACACTGTGGTTTGTTCTGTTCTCATGTCTCTCTTGTTTCAGTTGTAGCTAAGATGGACCTACACATGCATCCTCCTCCTCTCTGCACGTTTCACTGCTCTTCTCTCTCTCTCCGTTTGCATTCCTCTTCCTCCTGTCTACACGCCTTAGTTGGAGACTAGCTTGCTTTTGACACATTGATTGAATTGGCAATTACTTCTGGTCGAATCGCTCGTAGTTGACATTGCAACACGGGTACTCAGCCCTCTTGATTCAGTCTGTGCTCTGTTTGATTTAGCGGCAACAGCAGGGCTAGCATTTTAAAAGCCCCTGCACATAATAAGACAGAGGATATATAAGAGGTGATACAGACACAAACAAAAAGAGACAGAGACGGAGAGAGGGGTGTGTTTCTGTGTGTGTGTGTGTGCGTGTGTTGGTGGTGGTGGGGGGCGGGGGGTCTTGTGTAAGGAGCTAATAGTTGAGAGTGTTTCTAATCCGTGTTGAGGGAGTGTAGTGATCCCCTTGAGTGCGGTGCTTAACCCCAACACACCATTGTAAAGATCCACCCACACAAATAAGTGCCATCTGAGGATAGTAAGCCTTGTTGGGTGATTAAACTGAGACAAAGCCATTTTGACTTTGCCTGATAAATATATTAGTGTTGAAGAGACTGTAATAGTGAAATAAAGGTTTTCCACCTAAATCCTGTTTTTCTAATGAGGCGGCACATGTTACATGAGGCGTGTTTAGCCCAAATCCTTGCGCCACGGTATACTCACTGATGAAATTCAGCGTGTGACCGTGCTGCGGTATGACAGGAAGATGATGTGATGTACAGCAATGACTGCTTCCTGTTGAGATTATGTGGCACCCAGCACAGATGGCTCGCTGGTTTGGAGGCTTAAATGCCACTCACTCTCATCTCTGGGACCTTTGTGTTTGGCAGCAGGCTCTGAGCTCAGGCTGAGCTGGAGTTGCAGACACTTTGTCTAAACTCCTGTATATCACAGATCTTCTGAGAGATCCAGAGGCGATGCTCCCAGAACTGCTTTTCCATTCCTGTGTTATTGTTTGTGCTTTTTAAAATGTTGGAAAATTTTGTCACCAGCGCTGTTTGGCCTGGTTCTAAACCTGAATGAGACAGGAAATAAAGGAGGGTGAGAAGAAAATCTACAACAACTAGCACCTTTTGACACAGGGATTGCATTGTATGTGCCTTATTCTGCTAAACCTCTGTGCACCAAGTGTTCATTTTTCACGAGATGTCTTTGAGGTCAACCTCGACCTGTTCCAAGCCCTGCCTGCACCAGCAGCAATATCAGCTCTTTTGATGAATGGCTATCTGAGGAGCACAGTGACCGTATTGAACTTGAATTACCCCTCCAGTCCTTTTCTCTGGTTCTGTCTTCAAATGCCCTTCCTCTCCTACCTTGTGAGTGAATGTGCTTTGAAGCCTACAAGGGACCTCAGCATTGGCTTAATCACCTCTTCAGAACTCATCATCTTCAAGGCCTGGTGGCTATGCTAACGAGTTTTAGCGATGCTCCAGGGGCCCCTGGCAGTGCCGTGTCTATCCTCGCTGTCAGAGCCACAGAGGTGGGCCAGAGCAGTCCTCCCACCCCTGCTACTGGGCCCTCCTGTCTGAACACATCACTTCACCCGCCTCATCGGTGCTCCCGCTCTCTCTACCCCGCAGCACCTCAGGCATGCAACTACTCCCTAATGCTGGCATTAGGAATGAAGGAGGGGGTTAGTTAAGTGTGCACTATGCTTGGAGGCTGCAGATACTAAAAGGCTGGCGACACAAATGTGAGATTATAGGACAGAGACGTGTGGTTGTATGTCATGGGAACTAAAAAAAACAAAGCCAGACAGAGGGAGAGCTATAATGAAAGGGAGCAGGAGATTGAGAGACAAAATGAAAGAGATAAAGCTCACTGATCGCTCAGATATTACATTTAACCCCTTGTTAATCTTCTCAGTGCTGCAGCTGTCGGGCAGTAGTGGAGATGACCAGATCAGTCAGTGAGGGTCCAGGCTGCTGCTCTGAGCAGCGGCCTGACAACAATAACAACAATGGAAAAAGCAGCATGAGGACCATTACACTCAGCCAGAGAGATGGTCCTCCCACTACCTCCATTAGCGAAGTTGCTGGGGCTCCACTGCCAGCGCAGTTTGCTGCGGGGGGCGTGAGACAACAGTTGTGGGAAGGGTAATAGTTCCTAATGGGTTCACTTGGTCACTGTAATTTACCTGCATTCTTAGAAACATTTCACTTCCCAACTAAACACACACAGCTTTTCTGGTTCCAGTATATTTTTGGTCGATTTCTTTTTTTCTTTTTTTGAGGGCTGGACTAGCCTGCATAATGCATCTCAAGATGCAGCAGTGATGTCTGATCAGTCTACTAGATGCAGTTTTAGCTTTGCTGTGTCTCCTGAAAACCAATCACAACTGTGGATGCTTGTGTGCCATCCTTTTCATCCTTCAGCTCTAATGGGTAAAATGACCACAGTACAAAGAATTGAAATGAAATATATTTCATATGGACGTGTCAGCCTCTTAAATGGCTTAAATAGCCCCAACATGAGTCAATGCTGCCCTGTATAATCAGTTAAAAGCCTTTTTTTTTTGTATATAGACAGGTTTCTAGTTTGAGACATCAAGTGTTTTCCAAAGTGGCAGCTAGCTTATCCTCAAATATACTTTCTTTTCAGAATATGTAGACACATGTTAAGTCTTTACTGTTTCTCCTCTTTACAGGCCCAGCTAATCTGTTTTCTCAAACAGTATATTTCTGTTATTTCACTTGAGAGATGTGTTTTTGACTATGCTCTTCTCACTGGTTTGAACGTGATGGCACTTGTAGAGTTATTTCCCTCTGCCCACTGTCAATCATATCAATCAAATCAAACTGATATTTGAGTAGATTTTCTCATAATGTAAATTTACTAATGATGTCTTATATACCAGGTCTATATTCATTTGAAAAGACTTGTTTTTGCCATTTGCCTTAAAGTATATAAGATAAATTCCTGTGTAGATTTCATATGAGCAGCTTCTCTCCCCGTCTGTGTGACCACAGTCATGTAACTGTGACTAGTAGATTATGTCACTCTGTTTTAGGGAATTTATTCCTTGCTTCTTACTAACAAAGTTAAACAAATGTATGTACATCTGCAATGATCAACTTGAAAAATCCATAGTAGTTAGAAGACATACAGTATATTTTTGTTGGACATGTTCCAGTAAAGTTGTCATCTGACCAGATGCTGGTGATAAGTTACAGCTTGAGCAACTTGTCTGAAAGACTAATGTGAGGTACATGAATTGTATTTGCTTGGCTGCTAGCCGTGGATTTGCCTGGCAGGAGTATTAGAAACTCATCTAAAATAAAACAGGGCTGAGGAGACAGCCTGATTAACTTGTCCTGGGGACAGACATATGCGACGAGACACATGACTTGTTTGGGCTCGGCTGCCAACCACAGTGTAAAATAGGTTTGTTTGGCTGCAGCATGATTAACATTTTGGAAAACAAATGCATGTTTGGAGGTTTGACTTTTGTTTTTGCCGCCGCCGTTATTCTGTTTTTGCCTCGGAGGAGTTTTGAAAAAATGCACATCTGACTCTTTAATCTTCCTATATGTCCACGGGAGTGAGAGAATTACCCATGGCTTCACCCATTTTCTGTATGATGCTGCAGATGGACTCTTATTGACTAGTGGATACATCTGACTTAATCTCACTCAGCCACATTGGAAGCCTGTGTCTTACTATCTTGCTGACATTAAGTCTCTGTGCTGATTAGAGTCCGCAAAGGTGGAGAACAGTGAATGTGTCAGGGGATGTGACTGCACAATCAAGGAGGTAGGTAGCTAGTGTAGGACGGAGAAAATAAGACACATCAAAGACTTCTCATTATACTGACTGTGTTAGATAGTTTGACCACATAGAGAGGTGCATTAACTAAAGTAAGCTGAGCTGTGTGCTGCTGCTATGGCTGCTTTTTAGGCAAGATTGCAGAGGGATAAACTATCTTGAATATTCTCAGGGCAAATTAGCAGAGCTGGGCTGAAAGGCTTAACAAAAAAAAAAAAAAAAAGAAGAAGAGGGAAAAAAAACTGAGGAAATAGTAAAATACCATCCTTTGCCTTCAGAACGGCTTCAGTCCTTCTTTGAATGCTGTCTTACAAGTCCTGAAGTGTGTGAAGTGAGATATTGGATTGTTCTTGTCCTCTAGGAAAGATTTCACTTCTTTGAAGGATGAAGGAGGTGGATCCAATGAATCTCCCTTAAAGATTCAGTTATATTTAGCTGTGGTGGAGGCGATGGATTAGAATTATTATATGCTTTGTTTAGTAGTTTAGCACCTTGGCCAGGACACTCTTGAATATTAGTCTCAGTTTGTCGCTTTCATCGTTAAATAAAGGTTAAATAAAAACTGTTTAAAATTGCTACATATAATGCTTCATTCTGTCATATGGAGATGGATCCTAATACCTTTATAGACAGTAACAGGCACCATGCTTTAAAGGCAGCCTATAGTGTATTTTAAATGTAAACCTGTCCAGATGTAGAAAGGGTAAAAAAAATCATTCACCAGTTTGTATCTGTGTCTGACTCACTACAAGAAGGAATGAATTAGGATACATGCTTTCAGAAAAGATTTTGTGGGGCCACTTGGACAGCTTGGTGTTTCCTACAGAGTCTTATTTATGCATTGAGAGCCCCCTGCTGAGGCAGGAGAGTCTCACCAGCCTGGTCAGCCTGTGTGTGTGTGTGTGCAGGGCAAAAAGAGAGCACCTGTTGCCCCCCCCCCCTGTTGAAACAAATAGAAACAGACAAAATAAGTAAATAAAGAGCAGAAAACATGACCTGACCCTGTGCTACACTGTCCCTTCAGAGACAGCAGACAAACACACACTTAATGGCAGATGACATACTGTTGTCCTGCAGCAACACGAGAGACTGTGCGTCCTTCCCAAAAAAAGTTATTTCACATGTAGATTGCCACTGTTTTAGAACATTCCTCTAAAGAAAGCACCTTGGTGATGCGCTTGTTTGTGCACATTAGTAATGTAATAATCAAGTGAGGAGAAGAACAAAAAAATATCATGTACTTGCATTAACTTAGCCACACTAGCCGCATCACTCTGTGGATGGCAACGACAGTCGATTGGGCTTTCAGCCAGCCACAGTCTGACGCTTTATTGCAGACTGAAGTATCTCTTTAACCAGTAGATGTTAGCATGCTAACACTCTAAACTAAGATGGTGAACCATGTTTACCATAAACCATTTATGTTTTTCAGATTTGTTTATTGTGTAGAATAAACACTAACGAAGATCAGAGCCGGACAGTGGCAGCTGGGATGGGATGTGCTGAGGCTTGTTTACTGGGTTTTGTGCAAAACCTTGTACATAAAGTACATTTTGCTTTTCAGCAAATTCAGCTTCTAGTTCACAGTTCTGTATATAAAGATGCTTTCACCACCTCAACAATTATATGAAGTTAGCTACTGTGTTTTGTTCTCCAGAGTGGTAGTAGTTTTAATAGAATTTTATTATTTTAGAATCTGAAAAGTCATTCATACTTTGAATGTGAACTTGCTCAGACTAATTTGATGTTATTCTTATAAAATAATGTCAGTGAATACCTCGAAAATTGGTCTGCCTTAGAGTTGGCCTGATGAACACGCCTCTGTTCTTGAAAACCATTGACCCTGAGGCAGAAGGAGTAGTGTTCATCTAGAACAGCTCAGTGTCGAGATACTGTCTGTTTGGCCCCGCAAAACCATCTAATATCACCTAACCACATTTTGTATATTCATCTTCAGTGCACTGTGTTAGACTGTATATGAGAGACTGTGACTGTAGTTGAGGCCCGCTCGCTCAGTGGATGATCCTTCATTTCCTGTCTAATCCACAGGCCTGAACACGTGTCCCCATTGAAGGAGTCCCAGGGGATTGACCTATATACCTGCTGACTCTTACTGACCTGTCACAGCCGTGGTGTGGCGTGGCACAGCCTGGCACACTGCTGTGACATGTGCTCGCTCACGCTTTGCACTGCGCACTTGGTAGTCTTAAAGCACTGTTCATTCAGACTGTGCATAATGGAAACGGACACCATGGTTTAAAGGGCCCTGACAGGACTTAAATAGAGCAACCTGCCTTGCTGATTTTTGATTCTTCTGAATATTACTGCACTGAAACAGACTTGAATACAGTGAGTATGGTTACCTCTAGTGGATTTTATCTTGACTGAATTTAGACTAGACATGCAGCATGTTTAGATGTTCCCGTGCTCCTTTACTAGTACTGAAAGTGTGTGTGCAATTACATGTCTGGGCACCAAACTGTGTATGACATATTTCCCCACTCACCTTAAACTCACCCCATTCACACCTGCTTGGCAGCACGCCCCTGTGCATGTGGTAGTTAATAATTCACACTGACCCTCTGCTCCCCTGACCTTCACTTGTTACAAATTAATTATGACCACCTCTGTCGTATGCCTCATTAATCTCTGTGAGACGCAGAACTTGAAGGATTATTATGATGATTTCCGCCTGTTACATAGTCATCCTCTTTATTTTGCTTCTTTGTTGTTACTTTGAAGGCAGACGTGGCCGTCACTTCTGCTGTGCATTGTCAAAAATAATTTATATTCAGGTAATGATTGAGGCCATTTTTATGGGAGAGGCGTGAAAGATATTCTTGAATTATTTTTGGGTAACAAATGTAAGAAGGAGAAAAGACAAAGTTTGATATTTAGAAGAAGAAGTTTGAGATAGAGGATTACATATGATGCATGACTGTGCTGCTGCAAATGCTCAATATTGCCATGCATTGCTGTCATGTTTCTAGTTGCTCTCTTCCCCAGCGGAAAGTTTGTGTCTAACATGGCCCCAATTTTACATTCATGATTTGTGATGGCTGTGGCATTAAAACAACCACTTTCATGCCAAAAATGTGTGAAATTATCTTCCTTTCTTTTCTGGTAACGAGCACCTAAAATATTACATCTCAGTGAGGTATGTGACTGCGTTTAATGACAGCTGACATTTCTTGCTCACAGCTTGTGGTCTGGTTCCTGGCAGAGAGGCCGAGCGGGGGGACAGACACTTGCTGTGACTTGACTGACAGAAAGAGGGGGAATACTGAGGTTGTGCAGGTTACACACAGTATGTCTGCTTGCACATATGTTTGTACACCCTGCTGATCTGCATATACATGCAGATGTGTATGTTTGTGTGTGTGTCAGACATGAGGTGAGAGAGGGGGGTGTGACTGCCACCACCAATTTTGCAGGGAATAAGAGCTCAGATGGTATTTAAAAGGTTGGTGTTAAATATGCAGCCTACTCCAAGTGCAATATTTAGCAGCGTGCTTGAATCTGACTTTGTGAGTGCACTGTTTGTTTTTCTCTTGTGCGCGTTCATGTTGTTGTGTGGGTGTGTTTGCTCCCACGGGACTCCATATCTCTTTATGAAATTCTGCACTCTCTGGCTCCCTCCATGGGTAGGAAGTATTAAAGCTTTCCACAGTCCTCCTCCCTCATCAGCACTTTGGCGCTGTGAGACGTGGACAGGGCCTTTCTAAGTACTGGAGAAAATGTTTTGCAATTGCCACCTCTTCTCATGTAGATAAGCTCCCACATTCAAAAGAGATACTCTGCAGAGCTGTGTTTCAGATAGTGGACTAACTAGCCCACTGGGAGTTTATAATGTATACAAAAATAAATCAACTATTCAAAAGACAGAAATGAAGACAAATCAGGTACATGGACAAAGACCAAAACATTTAATACATGCAATACATCTACAATGCTGTGTCTCAAATTTTTGTTATTGTTTTTTACACTGAATGCACCAAGAGGCACTTCTAACATGTTGGAACAAATAAGTGACAGTGCTGTACAGTATGAGACATCACTGCATAATTACTGCATAGTGCATCATATTGGATCTTTAAAGCAGCTATCATCAATATTGATTTTAACGATGGCTCACGTGACAACTTGTATGTGAAATGTGCTCTGCAGTTCCCTTCACCTCTGCAGATCTGTATTTCTTTTCTTTAGCTTTTAGCTTTTTAGCTCATTCTTTTTGTTTGGTTTTGTTTCATTCACATTAGCACTTGTTTTCAAGTGGCAGCAAGCGGCTGTTTTCAGGGGGAAAAAAAGCACTGAATGCTACCAGCCCAGCAAGGACAGAGAGAAAGTTAGTGACTTGCTGGTGAACACAGCTTAAGAGCCCAATATTTTTCTCAGGAGTTATCGGAGAGTGAACCAGCGCTTAAAAAACTCAATGTTGCACTTACATCAGTCAAGTGGCCAGAAACACAACTGTAAACTAATGTTAGTGACAGTGAGAAACTCAGATGCACAGTTTGGATTGTGTGATACTTGATCAATTCAGAAAATAATCACCACATTAACTGATAATGAAAATAATCATTAGTTGTGGCTGTAATGTTTTTATAATCATGATATCTTTTTTGGAGGATTGTATTTGTGGGAATGTGTAAATGGTTGATTAGTATGCAAACTACAGAGAATAAACAATCATGGCAGTTTGAAGTTCTCTGTGGAGGACATTCTGCAGGGGTTTGCAATTTATTTTTTCCTTATCTGTGAAAGTTTGCCTAAAGTCAGTCAGCTACTTTTTGTACTTCATAGTCTTTTTTTTTTTTTTTACAACTTCAAGAACACCTTTTATAGCCTGCAGTTCATCTGCTGCTTTTAAGCACTTGGTCTTCTTGCCCCATTACATTTTAGCAATTTTTGCCTTCATTGGATCATTCCAAATTGAGAGCGATAGTAAACAAGGTGGGATTTTAATTCAGGGTGGTACATTCCTTAATCAAATGAGCCACAGAGAAGCCCCATCTGAGCACTTTTAATTTGTCGTTCACATACCTGCTTTTAGCCTTGGTTGTCATTAGGGGTTTGGAGTCTGGATAATTAATATACTTTCCTTCATGATTCTATTAGTGTGTGTCGTTACATAATTTGGTGAATTTATACCCAACCACGCTTGCACAGACACTTCACAGATGCTCGTCCATATACTTACTCACAAACTGAGGTTGCACACACACACACACACACACACACACACACACACACACAGACCATCATCATACACATACACATACAGCTCATACACATATTGTGTGAATGATCAGGGCTGTAATGTCTAAGCAAGCTCCTCCGCGCGTGGGATCAATCTATGAGAATGGGATCAATCTCTCTGACCTTTTCCTTGTGGTAACCTGCGGTGTTCAATCTCTCATTATTTTGACAGTGAAAGGGCAGCTTTTCCAGCTGTGAGCCGAATGGATGGAGCATCACTTCACTGCCGGTGTATCATGGCAGAGTTGGGCTTACTCACTAACTGCTCTCTCAGCCTCACTCTTGTTACTGTGTCAACTGAAATGCAAAAATTCCCCAAAACAGAATTCACATCTGCAGTTGCATCAGACGCACCAAGTACTTTTTGCTTCAGCTGCACTTCTTTATGATTCAAATCTTGCGGTCACCGTGATGGAGCTTCAGATCATTTTCTGGGTATATGGTGAAATATTTACTGCAGATATTTACTGTGAAAAAAAGACAGTTGTTGGAGGAGCTCCACAATGCACCGCCTCATGAGTTAAGATGTATAGACTTCGATTTTTCCTAGGGAATTATACGGTTGCCTCGTGAGCTGAATGTACTGCTGCTGAAGAAAGAACAGACAAACCTCAATCCAAGAAAACATTTATGGGGTATTATTTGGAAATGTATATGAAGAGTTGTGAAACTGTATCTTAATCTGTGTGTGCTCAGATTTGCGAGCGTCTACAAGAACGTGTAAACATTTGCGCACATATTACATTACACACATTACGTACAGTACATTCACGTTGACACATTTGCAGATTCTGTGCTGCAGTAATACTCTCTGTAAACATTCTCACACATATGCAGAATATGTTTTTCATATGTGTTTTGTTTGCATGTGTTTGTTAACATGCAGTGCATTGAGATGTCAGGGCCACTGGTAGCTCTGGCCCTATTGTAGACTAGTGCAGTGCCTGTTCAAAATTGGTTGGCCTTAGTTAATCCAGATTGCAGGTTTCTAGAAAACATCATCCAAAGGACGTCACAATCGACACTGCACTTCTGTGTGTCCTGAGCAATACACTGTTTGAGTTGGCAGCTCCACTTCAATAGTGTCTGGGTGACCACGTAGAAAGTGCATTTACAGTTGAGTTCCACTGTTAAATCCTGGCATGTGCACGCTGTAAATCGTTCGGGTGCAGCACTGCCCTTGTACTGAGGTTCTGGCTTTTTCCTCTTGTAAAGTAACGTGGGAAAGCAGTGTTTGAAGCTGTCTTGAGAACTGTTCATCCAAAAAACTTCACAGTCGACACTACACTTCCTTGGGTGCTAGCAATACACCCACAAAGTTTGAAGTTGACTGGGTGAGCGGTTGTCGAGAAACTCGTCATACAGACAGAGATTTCTCCATTTATAGATAGAATTCAGTAGAGTTTAGCTTGTCTCAAATCCACTGAGTTTTCTCTCTCTTTCTCTCTCCCTTCCTCATATCAGGTCCCAAACTTCAAGTAAAATACGAAATGTTAAATTCAACATATTGATATTTTGATTCGAGATGCAATTAAAACAACTTATGCTATAACTCAGTTCCACACGTTAAGTCAAAACGTGCTGTCACGCAAGATGCTGAAAACCACTTAGTTTGACTCATTACACGTTGCAGTCAGTAAGAGCTGACACTAAATGCTTCAAATGTAATTGATAGATTACAGTCAGTGTGTAGTCCTGTCAGCTGCAGCTGAGTTACAGTTCAGAGCCAAGGTTAAGTACACTCTCCACCGAGCAGACAAGTGAACCTCCTGCCATTTAATGAGGTTACCAATTCACTAACAAGATGAGCCTACTGCTGCTGGGTGACTGTGCCATACACACATACGGCAAACTCACACACACACACACACACACACACACACACACACACACACACACACACACACAATAAACTGTTTTTCAAAGTTAATTGTTTTTTATTTTATTTCATTCTTTTCCATTACCTGTCTCTTTTTGTAGTTTTAGCTGCAGTTTAATTTCTATGTATTGAGCTGCTGAAGTGTTGTTCTTCAGAGGGCAGTTAAAAAAGTAGTCTAGAGATTGCCACTGTGAATTGGCTGCTCTGTTTTCAGGGTGCATTAAAGGCCTGTCTCAGAAGTGCAGAGGCTTAGTCCTTTATACGGACCTGATTTTCTCCACACAGTGTGGGTAGAGGTGGGAAGCACAGCCCACATTGCTCACTGCTGTACACGCTAAAGCACTCTACATGAATAATTTGCTACTCCCAGCTCCGGTTTGGCCTTGCTCCTCTCTCTCTTTCACCCACGCAGTAGTGTTATGCTGATTCAGGAGCAAAGAGGGGAGTTTGGCAGTGCCAACATGGCAGGAAGAAAGACGCTCCATGGAGCAAAAATGCTCATTAGTATCTAATTTAATTTAGATTCTACTTTTATGAAAATGCTTGAAAGATAAAAGTAAAAGCAGATTGGATGTTAGAAGTGAGTTGAGACTTCAGGGACTGGGATTTGTTTCAGATGGGATGATTATGTGATCTATATGTATGCATGCGTGCACATGGTACGCACATGTAACATAACATAGCATAGCTTCAGTTGTTTTCTGTGTCTTCCATTGTGCTGTAGCTGTCCACAAACACAAATGCTTGCCTCTGACATTTCAACACAACTTTTATTTTTTTATGTGTGAGAGAACCGACACAGATGGCTAGTTCTGAGAGTACTGCACCTGTTTATATATAGCTTCTCAGTAGAGCACTTGAGAGAGATGAAAACAAAGCAAGTCTGTCTGTTTGGCATGCCAATGGCTCCATCCACGCTTCGTGGTCTCAGTTGAGACAACAGATTCCTGTAGGATTTGGGCACGTTAAGAAAGGTTTTTATCTTGAACAGAAAAATAGCATCAGTAAAAATAGCATTTTAAGCATAGATTTCAAATGTAGCTACCATATCTATCTTTACTGTGTTATATTATATTTGGTTCTGGCAGCTTATTGTTTTTAGAAATGTCACTTTGTTAAAGTGAGTGGGTAAAGTTATAACACAGTCCTCACAGCCACTTTTGGTTTTACCGTCCTTGACAGGTTTTTAAACTGGCAAAGTGTTTGCCAGGCTCTTATTTTATCTCCTTTTATGCTGAAAAATGTTGTAGCAGCCCACACTATTCCTAAGGTTGCTGCAGCATTATGCATGGTGATCCGCATATTTTTACAGTATTCGTGATTCAGATGGCATCATTTCTAAAGGAGGGGGTTGTATAATTTATCACTCATGTTGCATAATGGCTCTAATTGAGTTATTATGAGGTTCCATGTTCCAGCACTCAGTGGCACTGCTCTGTGTTGTATGATATTTTATTAGTCACAAGCTACATGAGGTGTAATTTCATTTTGGCTAGCCTCTTATCATTTACATTTACAGACAATATATTCATAAACAACAGAAAGAGGTCGCTGTACAGTGACAAATCCACAGGACTTGAGTCTCAGTATTTCAGTATTTTAGCCAGAACTGTCTGAACATTGTAGCTGCCCATCACCAAACAGCAGACAGACAGCTGGCAGGTGAAGAAACTCAAACAGGTATTTTCTTAAGTTAATGATGAACAAACCACTGATTAGTGGTAAGTCCAGAAACACGACTCCAGTGGGATGATGAAGTTGCTCTCAGTCTGCTGGATGTGTAATTTTGTTACTGTTTGCTCTTATGACAACTATAACAACTTCAGAACTTTTTCCTGTGACAAAGAAATATTTATTTGTGATTCTCTGTTTTGAGGCATGCAGCAGGTAGGCGTTTATCAACTTATATAGTTAGAGGATCACATACAGTAGATGTCATATCTTTTGTGGCCATCATCATCACCGCTGCTTTTCTCCTTCCTTCTTTTCATCATCGCAATCACTATTCCACCACCACCACCTTCTTCTTCCTCCGTTTCCATCCTCCTCCTCATCCTTTTTCTGGTAAATTTTAGCTGTGGCTTTGTCTCCCACCACCCACCTCAGCGTGTGACTAATCATTATTTGTCTATTGTTTTGCCTTCACGAAACAGTTTTACTGGACAAATAGTAGAAAAGCCCTGTGATGCTCTGTATCCATCCTTCACAGTGGTCAGTCAGCTAAACAGTGTGAGTCCAAAGGACGCACAAGGAGCCCTGAGAAGAACAAGTAATCAATCACTCGCTCTCTCTGGGCCTGATCAGTTTCTCTACACAGGTTTAGTATGAAGTGAAAAAGAAGACAGACTGTGTCCTATAATCGCAGGTCTCATCTGGAGATTTATCTGTCAAACGCTGGTCTCCTGGGTCTCTAGATTAAGATCCCTATCATGCTGTAAGGATGTTCCTTGCTAATGAAAAGATTGTCACTCTCTGTCTGTCTCTCTTTGTCTTACTTGCACTTTTGCCTTTCCTCAATAATTTATATCACTCAGGCAGATAACTTCTCTTTAGGATACTCTCCATGTCAGAAATTTGACAGAATTCCAATAACTTTACCAAGTCCTGAATGTTCTTTGATAGTTGCAACATGAGGAAGATGTAAGGAGCATTTGCAAAAAATAAATAATTCCTTTGCAACCTTCTCTGACATTTTGACCGCAGTAAAGATGTCCTCTGATACAGTTGCTGTTTTTTATTTATTAGCCATTCCTGGGCATGTTGTTGAATTCCGTCTTCTCTATTTATACTTTTTTAGTGTGACACCAATAAAAGAAGTGATTTATTGGTCAGATGGTAATCAGGAATAGAAGTGTTTATGAGGTTATTTGTTTTGTTGTACAAGTCTTTGACACAAAAACGCTCCCTCTTCAGGCCGGAGGCACAGATGATTATCATAGAAACAGAGGGCTGCGTTACAAACATGGTGCCGCCACCTCTCTTTTCAGCTTTCCTAACCTGCATCATAACCATTTCTTTTCATTGAGCAGCTTCATCGATCTGCTGCATTGACCTGAAATTGAATCTGCTTACGTTAATATCCTGTGTTTGATGGGTTTTGTTCTAGATTTTAAGCAGTGTCAGAATCTATAACTACCTCCAAACACGCGGCTTAGTGAGGATGATTGTGAAGGACGAATCCTGCTTTTGCGAATAGAAGGTTTGCTGTAGGCTCCATTAAAGGTCTAATGACAGTTGCACCCCTCCTATCTAATACCAGATGTGTTAATTTGTATTCACACGGCACTCTTCCTCTGTGTACCCTGTTCGAGAGTGCTTAATGTTGTCAAATGATTAAGTCTTCTGGAAGAGATGAAAGGCCTTGTTTGGACAGGCTTTCAAATATTCAGTTGTTCAGACTTGCTGTACTGAGTCCTTGGCACTCCATGACCATTTATAAAGCAACAACTTTCTGATTTAATTTCTTTAACTAACAAACACGTTTATATATCTGTACTCATCAATCATCATAAGTGATAATTAAATAATGTGTTGACACAGTGTCAATATTAAAGTGAACACCAGTGTTTAGCATAGCTTGTGTACTTAATCATATTGCTGCCCTTTTTGTTTGCTCATTGTTGGCTTCAGGTGGAAAAAAGCTAACTCTAGGACAACTTTACAAACCGTGTGCTTTTGTCTGATTATTTTATTTAAGCGATTCTGATTGGTGTGCTCTTTGTGCTTGTTTTTCAGAAGAAAGAATGGCTGTGCTTGAACTGCCAGACGCAGAGGGCTCTGTCAGGAAGCTTGGGAGACATTCCTGCTCCTGTTGCACAGCCCGTGGGATCCCCCCGGCCACCTGTAACAGCCAATCAACAACCACCTCAGCAGAAAGGACCCAGTCAACTTTCAGGGCCTAGGCCCGCAGGTCCTCAGCAGAAACCACCGGGTCCCCAAGTAAGTGGCCCCATCTCTCCTGTGAAACAGGCAGGGCCTGCCCCTCAAACCAGGGGACTTAGCCAAGCGTCCCCTCAAACCAAGGGTTCTCCCCAACCTGTTCCTCAACCCAAAGGTTCAACTCAGCCACCTTCCCAAACAAAGGGTCCAACACAACCCACAGCTCAGAGTAAGGGTCCTCAAATTAAAGGTCCTAATCAATCACATGCTCAGAGTAAGGGCCCTGTTCAGTCAGCTAGCCAAATAAAGGGCCCAAGCCAGGTCAAAGGGCCGACTCAGACAAAGGGATCTGCTCAGCCCTCTGCTCAGGCTAAGGGCCCTTCTCATCCTTCTGGTGCCAAGGCTTCATCCACCCCTGGTAAAGCTGCACCCAACCATGCCAAGGCCTCTCCCACCCCTTCAAAAACAGCACCCACTCAGTCTAAACCCACAGGTAACAACCAGGCCCGCAAACAGCCGCAGAGCCAGGAGAAGACTAAAGTCGCATCTAAAGCTCTAAAAGAAGAAGTCAAAGCCTCTCCGAAGAAGGCATTGTCAGAGACTGTCACTTCACCAAAAGACATGAAGATAGCTGAAGATACACAGAAGTCAAGACACCACGAAGTGAGCTACCTGCAACTTCTTCGCCTTCACCTGTTACTCTTTTTAATTATTTTTGCTCCATTTGAATAATTGTAACCATTTCTCATTGTCATCAACAACATCATCACCATTACTGTCTTCATCATCATAACCATTTTAATCATATTTTAATCTGTCTAATTCTTCTCGTGATTATAATTTTTTTAGTTAACATTTTCGTTCTCTATTTTTTCTCTGTTTCTTTTTCATAAATATCAGTTTTACGTTCCACCATCATCATTTTTGTCTTCTTATCCCATTGTTTATTTATTATTTAAAGGTAGTTATTAGTAGTTATCATCAGCTTGTGCTATAATCACTAATTATAGTTGTTACATATAAGTGTTTCATCACAGGCTTTTATTAAAATTATTTCCTATCAGTGTACTTTTTTACATCATCATTAACACATCTTCATCCTTGTCACCCTCATGCTCCTCCTCATCATATTATCATCATCAACATCGTCAGCATTATTCCTCCACTTTGTTTTGTACCGTTTTATTTCATTTGTATCAAATGCAAGCTTTTTGTTTAATGTGACACTTTGTGATGATATTTTAAGCATTCTAAGCATGTTCGTTATTCTTCAACGGTTCGAAGAATGCAATGGAGAATGCGTCAAAGATGGCAAACAAGCATGTAACCAAATGACATTTGTCTGTAGATGTTTGTATCTTCAGCTGTCTGTTATATTCACTCTGTGTGTCAGTGTATTTATCCATCTGGGTGTACATAACATTTAAGGGCAAACTCAACCCAAATCAAATGACTAAAGCTTTAATTAACAACAAAATAAGATTATATTCACAAACAGGCCAAAATAAGACTAATGATCCTATTATTAATATTATATCTTTAAAAAAGTAAAGATGATAATGTAGCCATTTTTTTCAGGATATGAAACCAAAACACACTAACTAAATATTTGGGTTGATTTTAGCCTAAAGTGTTACTATATCTGATATTTTGATTAAGTCTTTGTTGTTTACAATGTAATTATTTTCTAATATTGTAGTGTTAGTGGCTATTTCATCTGTATTA
Source organism: Lates calcarifer (assembly GCF_001640805.2). Taxonomy (NCBI): domain Eukaryota; kingdom Metazoa; phylum Chordata; class Actinopteri; family Centropomidae; genus Lates; species Lates calcarifer. The sequence continues at coordinate 23,654,259 of NC_066844.1, read as the reverse complement.
GGTCAAGCACATTAATTTTACTCCCTATTATCTAAAAATGCTCATAAAATGTCACTGCTGATGAGTTTGATGAAATAGTTGGATACAAGGTGTGCACTGAGGCTTGTAATAGACCTTTGCCATGAGTTAATTTAGGAAAAAAATTTGCCTTTTTTTTGCCTCTGACCTCTCTTTTCCTCTTTGTATCTCTCTTTAGGATTTCAACAAATCAAGTACACATAGTTTAAGTGACACTGGATACTCTTCAGATGGGATCTCCAGCTCTCAAGGGGAAATTACAGGCCAGATCCAGGAGGAAGGAATCAAGCTCAGTGAAAGGGGTGCTTCCATCCCCTCAGAAATCACCAAGCTAGAGAGCTCCATGAAGCCTCTGCTAGAGTCAAAGACTGCCTTAGACCAGAAGCTCAGGCCACATTCACTGTCAGTTGGGCAGGACCGGGACTACAGTCCTGATGATGATGCAGCAAGGGATGAATCAGAGGATGACCTCAGTTGTAAGCTTCGCCATGATTACGTGGAGGACAGCAGTGAAAGTGGTCTGTCACCATTGCCAGTAAGACAGAAGAAGTCCCATAAAGACTTAACAGATGAGGAATTCATGAGGAGGCAAATTATGGAGATGAGTGCTGATGAAGAAGAGCTGGAGGAATATGGAAACCAGAAGACTAAAAGGGGACATAAAACCAGTGGGGATGGGAGCAAAGAGCGACGACGACTCTCACACCATTCTAATAGTTTTGAGGATGACACTAAGGTATCAGAGGGTGCATATAAGGCAGATGAAGAGGAAGATGTTGTAATGGCCGGAGGCCTTCGACGCTTTAAGACAATTGAGCTGAATAACACCAACAGCTATAACCGAGACATGGAGCTCAGCACCGAGCATGACCTCCGAGAACCAGAGCTTGAAATGGAGAGTCTGACTGGTTCTCCAGAGGAACGGTCCAAGGGGGAATATTCATCCACTCTGCCTGCCACCACTCCCAGCTACACCTCTGGAACATCTCCCACATCTGTATCGTCCATGGAGGATGATAGTGACAGCAGCCCTAGTCGTAGGGCAAGACTAGAGGAGGCAAAGCAACAAAGAAAGGCTCGACATCGTTCCCATGGGCCACTGCTGCCCACTATAGAAGACTCATCTGAGGAAGATGAGCTTAGAGAGGAGGAAGAACTGCTTAGAGAACAGGAACAGATGAGAGATCTAGAGCAACAGAGGATTCGAAGTACTGCTCGAAAAACAAAAAGGGATAAAGAGGAGCTACGGGCACAGAGACGCAGGGAAAGATCCAAAACTCCCCCCAGTAATCTCTCTCCTATTGAGGATGCATCGCCAACAGAGGAACTGAGGCAGGCTGCAGAGATGGAGGAACTTCACAGATCATCGTGTTCTGAATACTCACCTTCTATGGACTCAGAGGCAGAGGGCTTTGAGATGATTGGTGGCAAGCTTTACAAATCCGGAAATGAATATAACCTTCCAACCTTCACATCACTCTACTCCCCTACAGAAAAGACATCAGCAATGTCACCATCTGATAAGACACTAAAAAGTGCAGAGGAGGTCTATGAGGAGATGATGAAGAAAGCACAGCTCATGCAGAGGCAAGGACAAACAGTTAATCAGCAGAAAGGTGTCTCTCAGCCTGACAGTAAACATCAGCTTGAAGCAGGAACTGTCCTAACCCCTGGCTCAAGCCCAACACAGGTTACTGCACCTATGTCCTTCTCCACTACAGGGAGTGATCCAAGAATCCCAGGAATTCATGCAGCACAGCATCTATCTAAAGAAACACAAAATAGAATGATGACACAGAGTGCCAAAATTGAAGGTGTTGTTGGAGTTGCCACAACCAAACCCCAAGTCAGTCAGACTGCCACAACTCGACAGGCGGGTAGCACGGTGCCTGCCGGCAGCAGAGCAGGCTCTCAGAGGCCAACACAGGCATCACCTGACCCTGGAGCATCTTCTCTAACCTCCAAAGTCTTTTCCCTTTTCAAAGGTCCCAGCCCACCGGTCTCACCCACCACTTCCCCGGCACAAAGTCCAACACATACGCCATCTGTGCGACCCACTGGTGGTAGTGGCAGGCAGCTGCCAACCTTGCCTGGTGGTCCTACATCTGCTACAGCATCCCATGGAGCTCAGGCACCTCAAAGGGCAGTTTCACCACGTCTTGCACGACAGCAGTCCTCTCAAGACTCACCAGTGATGGTAATAACACTAGGTTCTGAAACAACAAGTCCTGCTAAGCCATTGACTGTAAATTCTTCCACTTCCCCTTTGTCATCACCAACACAGGTCAGCTGTAAAACATTGTATAGCTCCCAGCCTCCTTCTACAAGTTCCCCAACATCACCACAAATGCATCCATCTCAACAGTCTCCTAAGCATTCTTCACAGATGGTTCAAAATGTTGAAAAAGTCAATGTTGGTATTAGCACAGTGACCACAACCACACATAGTCGTGGATCTATGGAAAATATATCTCTATGTAAAATCTCAAATATTCCAGGGACTTCAAAGGTTGTGGGTCAGAGCCAAACACATCCAAGCACTAATGTGGTGGATCTGAGAGCCCCAATGAGGCCTGCCCCAATTATAATGACAGACCAAGGGATGGACCTAACATCCCTTGCCTCTGACACCAGAAGATACTCTTTAGGAGCCGAGCAGCCATCTGGTCGACACACAGCAGTGCAACCTCTTATAATGAACCTGAATGCACAAGAGCAACCACACGTATCTGTATCTACACCAACCACAGTTAGTGTCACAGTTGCAGGTTCAACGTTCATGTCCCAACCCAAGCAGCAAGTAGTGTATGGAGATCCTTTGCAAAACCGTGTGGATCTGGGGCAGGGGGTTGGATCAGCTGTTTGTTTAACCCAGAGTAAGCCACAAATTACCGACCCATCTATTCCCAAAATTGATGCCTGCCTGGAGAACCTGGGTCTACAACAGCAACAGTTGCAGTTACAGCAGCAGAAACTCCTGCAGCAGCAACAGCTTCTTGAGCAGCAGCTCCAGCAGCACCAACAGCAATCCTCTTTTGCTCGTTACAATTTAGCAAATCAGGTCCAGCCACTGCTGATGAAAAAAGACCTTGTAGTGAGCCAGACGAGCAGTGCCCAGCCTGTAGCGACTGCTAGTGCCATACCTAGAGTGTCCCCCCTGGCTCCGCCATCAGTGTCTGGGGCTCCTGCTTCTAATGCTCCCCATGAAATCTATGGCGGAGTTGCCTTAGAGCTAAAAAACAAGCCGACAGTAATGAACTTGTCCACAGGTAAACCCCATGTTATGATGGTGCAACTTGATGAGAGCAGTGCATCACAGGGGGGCACAGTGACTCAACTGGTAAAGCGAGAGGAACCTCCTCCCCCTCCTCAGGTCTTGGATCTGACAGGACAGATCAAACCAGAAAACCAGGTGGCTTGTTGTGATGTTGTTTACAAATTGCCCTTTGCTGGTTCCTGTTCAGGGTCATTCACTCAGAAGCCTACAACTGTATCCTCAGATAAAACCCCCACCACTGAAACCTCTCAAGCGGCCCATCCTCCCCACCCACAACACTACAATGTCAGCCAACAACAACACCAGCCTCAAGCTACACAAGGAGCGACAGAGGAGCATAAACCATATCAACCACCCATTGTCCCCTCTGGAAGAATACAGCCCTCAATGTCTGATACTAATCTGCCTTCCATGACTGATGCTGGTCACTATCCAAGTAATGTCCAGGGGGGCCTAGCAGTAGATCTTAGCAGCATGAAGCAGGCTTATGATGGTGGATATCTTGGCATGGGAGCACAGTATGGATCTTACACAGACTTGCGTCACCAAGGAGATTTTGCAGGGCCTTCGTTACCCCTTCGCCGATATGGCTCCATGTCGAATATAAATTCAGATTATGCCTACAGTTCACGTGACCTAACAGGATCACAGGACTCCAATCTGGCTCAGTACAGTGCAACCACTGCCAGGGAGATCAGCCGCATGTGTGCAGCTCTGAACTCAGTGGACCAGTTTGGGAGCCGGTATGGAAATAACCCTGAACTGGTACCATATGGAGCTGGAAGGGGTGGAACTTTAGCTAGACTTAATCTCCAGCAAAGCTTAGCATCAATAAGAGCAAACTTACTGTATGGCCCAGATGGAAGACCGACGGCAAATGGCCAAACACTCACAAACCTAATAAATGCTAGACAAGCAAGTATACGCGCCTTGTACCCTGCTACTATGAGAGGAGGAGATGGCATGATATATTCTACAATTAATACTCCCATAGCCTCTACCTTGCCAATTACCACCCAGCCTGCCCCTGTCCTGCGTCCCATGCCTAGAGGAATTTACAGACCATACCCTACAGGTGTAACAGCTGTACCATTGGCCAGTCTTACCAGGTTGCCTCAAGTGACTCCTAGAATGCCTCTGTCCACACAGGGACCATATTCCTACCCTCCTCCAAACCAGTATCCTACTTCAGCTACACCATCAGGAAGTGTGCCTGCTGCAAGCAGCTCACACCAGGAAACTCCGGTGTACCTTGGAAAGCCTTTAACAACAGTTGCTCCACAAACAGCTGCAACTATTCCACAATCCCAACCTGCCGCACATGTAGGGGCACAAAATGTACCAGCACCTGGTATGCAAACCACAGCAGACCAGCAGCCAGACCGCACTCAATTTACCTCACAGAGTGTTACTTCCCTCTCTCAAGCTCAAGGCCAACCTCCAACTGCCCAGCCAGTGCAGACTCAAATGCCTGCTCAAACCGAACCTTTATCTTTGACTCAGACCCAACCTCAAGTTCAACCCATCAGTCAGCCTCAACCATTGGTTCTGCAACAGGGCCAGCCACAAGCACAGAGTTCCAAACTTTCTCCTCCCATGGATGCACAGAAAGGTAAGGAAGATGAAAGACTGAGTCAGCAACAAGAGCACATGCTGCAGCTAGAGCGAGAGAGGGTTGAGCTGGAAAAATTACGGCAGCTGCGCCTGCAAGAGGAGCTTGAACGAGATCGCATGGAGCTTCAGCGACACCGAGAAAAAGAACAATTACTTGTTCAGCGTGAGATCCAAGAACTGCAGACGATCAAACAGCAAGTCTTGCAGCAACAGCAAGCAGAGCGAGAGACACAGCTCATTATGCAAAGAGAACAACTGGCCCAGCAGAGGATGCAGCTCGAACAAATCCAGTCTCTGCAGCAACAGCTCCAGCAGCAGCTAGAGGAGCAGAAAAGGCAAAAGACAGCAGCGGTGGAGGCAGCAGCTGCTGCTGCAGCAGCAGAGGCAGCGGCTGCATCAGCGGCAGCAGCAGCAGCAGCAACATCTGCCCAGGGTGCTATACAAGGGGTAGTTGTTGGAGGAGGGCCCCCCCAAGGGTTCATTATCTGTGACCAGAGTGGTAGAGTTATTCAACAAGATGGACAGAGTGTGCAATTTTGGCAGGATGGACAAGTGGTCCAGGCTGTGGTGGCTGCTCGACCTATTCATAGCTCTGCCTCTGAAATGTCTTTGAGGAGCAGTGACAAACAGGCTGATTCCAAGATTATGAAAAAGCAGAATTCCATGCCTCGGCTGAGGGATGGCTCAGAAGAAGACTCTGTGAAGAGGATTACAGACAGCTGTGTGCAAACAGACGATGAAGATGGAGAGGAGAGGTTCATGAACAGGCGTAGGAGAACAAGGCGTATAGCGGACTGTAGTGTGCAGACTGATGAGGAGGACCAGGGAGAATGGGACCAGCAGCCAGTAAGGCGTAGACGATCACGTGTATCCAAGCACTCTGAATCTAGTGGTGAGACTAAATCAGAAGGATCATCCAAAGTGGCTTCTGCAAGTATAGCTATTCAGACCACAAATGATTCGTCATGCCAGACAGAGTCCGACCAGCTAGGCAGGGTTTCGCCTGCAATCCACATTACCATGGCTGAAACCTCAAAGGTTGATCTATTACATTATATAGCCGCCCCAGAAAGGACCCACAAAGGAGAGAGTCTGGCCTGCCAGACAGAACCAGAGTCTCATTCTCAGGGAGTGGTCGCCCCTCAGCTGAGTGTCCCTACAACTATTAGTCCATACTCCACAAGTCTGCATATAGTTGGTGCGAACACATCGGATCCAACTTCTCCCAGACTCCAAGGAGTTGCAAAGTTTGAGAGGAGGAAACCAGACCCCCTGGAAATTGGCTATCAGCAGCAACAAAATGAGTCTCCATCTCGCCAGCCCCCCAAATCACCCCAGGTGCTTTACTCCCCTGTATCTCCGCTGTCTCCTCATCGTATGCTAGAGACAACATTTGCCTCCCAGGAGAAACTCAACAAGGCCCATGTGACACCGCAGCAGAAGGCCTTCACTGCTGAATCACCCCAACGCCACCAGACCCTACCGAGACCCATAAAAAGTGTGCAGCGCTCCATGTCAGATCCCAAGCCTCTCAGTCCCACATCAGAGGACCCTGCCAAGAACAGGTTCTCCCCATATCATCAGCAAGCTGTGTCCAACAGTCAGGTAGGAAACTATTGTTTTTTCATTGAGCAGAATTTACCACTTATATAAATGTAAGAAGTATATTACTTCACACTGTACACTGTATACTCCACTGTATTCATTCACGTTGATGTATATTATATTGTAAATAGCTCTAAAAATTAAATATATATATTTTAGGAGAATATATTCAGAAGAAATATCTATTTTTAGAACTGCAGCAACCCCACAAAATCTCCAGTAGTCTCTTCAGTGCACAGTGCATAAATAGAGACTGTAAAAATCCTCAAGTCAGGGATAATGCCTTTGGATCCCCCATGGGGATTTGAGTCTTTTGATCAAATACACACATTTTTACGGTTGATATACAATCTACATAAGTCCACCTTACCATACATATATATTTGCATGGGATAACATGTAGTATGTTTTTGTAGGAACATAATCAAATGCATTAGTTATTTGCAATACATTTGGAGTATAAGGGTTTGCACTGACATTATATATGATGTCTTAAACTTAAACTATATATAATATGAAATAAAGAAGTAGTCAGTTTAATATTCTTAAGTAAAAATTATAAAACAAAATAAATATATGTATATGCAGGGTGTTTTGTGTGGACATAGAGGATCACACAGGATCTGGCATCGACCAAGTGACAGAATGTTCTCATGAGAGCAGCTGGTCATGCCAGAAAAGATTTTCCCATCATCCTTTTCTGCTGTATCTCCTCCCTTATCTTCCCCCTTTCTATTCTTTTAGTCTTCTCTCTCTCTCTCTCTCTCTCTCTCTCTCTCTCTCTCTCTCTCTCTCACTCCCTCTCTTTTTTTCTGTCATGTCTTCTATATCTGGCAAACCCTAAAGAGTTGCCAGGGGGACACACAATGTGGAGCAATCCTGGTGGAGCTTTGCTCTCCTCCTGATTGTTAGCAGCTGGTCAAAGTAAATTAATATTGCTGTGCACTTAGACCAAAATTAGTCTGAGAAGCAAACGTGGAAGTCAGATTTCAGGCATTTTACACATTTATACCTCTAATCTTTAGTATTAGTGTTTCATACACGGTTCTCTTGTGGATACTTAACCACATCACCATGGATCTACACAAAACAACTATTTTGTAAGTAGTAGATTAGCATAGATGTCTTTTTAAGTAGTGTTTTTATTTGTAATGTTTGGCTGTTCTTTTCTGTACCTGCATGCCATTCAAAAGTAAGACAGATACTGTGGGTATTTGAACAGAGGAGCAGAGAGAAAATTAACATATTTCTGAACATGTGTTTTAATGAAATCAAAAGACTCAATTTTTTCATTATACTCTGATGTCTCTTTCTGTCCATTTCATGCTTACTGTATGTCTACATTTACTGAGCTGCTAAAACACAAATGTCTTTGTTCAGCATTTTCTTTAAATTAAAAATTATTATGACAGTCATGGATCCTACTCGGTCAAACACCCTTACTGACACTGGTAGAGACATATTTGATTGATATTTTCATTGCAGTCACAACATTACTTGTTTGTCATGACAAGTAACACACAAATTGCAAGTGGCAGTATTATTATATAATCATGGTGCTTTGTGTTGACTACACTGACTGGCACTTCCAAACATTTTACTTAACATTGTTAATCAGGCATAAAATGAAAACGTCACTTAGTGTCTTTGGCTTCAGTGAAACAACAATTTAATTAATATAATGAAATCAAACTATGTTAATTGAGCTGCTGATGGAGCTAATGCTCCCATAGTACATAGGTCAATTAACATCAAGTAGTCTTACAACATATCAGGCTGCATAGGTCTAGGGATGACTAAAATTGCAGACCCTCTGTGAGTACCCAGTGTACAGTAATGAGTGTAATTTACATAAACACATTCTGTTTATAGCTCAGTGTTTGCTGATGTGTCTCTGCCTTTCCTAGCAGATGGCCTCCCTGCAGCAGCAGCAGAACTCTCTGATGAGGAAAGTAAAGAGGACTCTCCCCAGCCCCCCTCCAGAGGAAACTCCACTCCCCATTGTTACTCCAGCACAAATGTACAGCTCTCCTGGCATGCCCCAGAGGGTTCTGCCTCGACCCGCCCAGGGAGTCACCAAGGCCGGCCTGCTGAGTGAACTGAAAGCGGTGGAGCAAGAGTCGTCGAAGCTCCGTAAGCAGCAGGCCGAACTGGAGGAAGAGGAGAAAGAGATTGATGCCAAGCTGCGTTACTTGGAGCTGGGCATCACCCAACGTAAGGAGACCATGGTGAAGGAGAGGGAGAGGAGAGAGCTGGCTTACTTGAGATGTATGGGTGATGCTCGTGACTACATGTCAGACAGTGAGCTCAATAACCTCAGGATGGCTGCTGCTACAGGAACCTTTGATGCTAATGGTCTGCTGACGAGGCCAAGCACTGCTCCACTGAGTCAGTTTACGAATGATCTCAGTGCAGCTTCTCAGTATCCCTCAACTTCATCTTATATGTCTTATTCATACCCTCAAAGTCAACCATCGGCACAGCAGCCAGGCTCTGCTTACCAACAGATAGGCTTCCAACCTCCACAATACCCTTCATCCTCTGCACCCCAGCCAGGAACTTTCCAGCCCCATCCCCCACCAGGCCCCGGCTACCAGAACCAGGGAACCTATTCCTCCCGCATGTATGCCCAGTCCTCCTACCAGACAGACCTTGGCATGCAGCAGCATGGTCACCAGGGCTTCCATCAGCCTGGTCAGCCCATGCCAGGCCAGAGCCTTCCCTACCCCAGCCACAGCTCTTACCAACCCGGCCTCACCTACCAGCCCCAGGCAGAGATCCTTACAGTCCACCAAAGACCCAGGCAAACTTCTTTGGCTGACCTTGAGCAAAAACTCCCCACCAACTATGAGGTCATCAGCAACCCAGCAGTGTCTGTGGCAACATCAGCTCCAGATGCCAACTTTGGCTCAGTCTACAGCAATGCATATGGACAATACCGCCCCCCTGAGCCTGGCCTGACTCACTCTGTGGACAGCCCCACCACTGCTTATGCTTCAGATGGTCTCTACACCTCTAACCTGGAGCAGAATATTCCTAGGAACTACGTCATGATTGATGACATCAGTGAGTTGACGAAAGACAGCACTAGCCAACCCACTGACGCTTTAGGTCACCCTGTGGGAGGGCGGTATCGCACTGAGAATGGCCCTGCCCGTGGGAGTGCCTATGGCAGGCCTGAGGACGAGCCTGTGGATGCTTATGGCAGACCGACAGGCTCAGCAGGTTACCAGAGCACAGGGGACAGTCGCACCAGCACCACAGTGAGCGGAGGCTCCTCCTATTACTACGACGATTATAAACACACATCACGGAGCAGCTCCAGTAGCCACAAACTCACACCCAAGAATCTCGCCCCTGCAGTAGTCTCCTCTAAACGTAGTAAGCATAGGAAGCAGGGAATGGAGCAGAAGATTTCTAAATTCTCCCCTATTGAGGAGGCACGGGATGTAGAGTCTGACCTTGCCTCTTACACGATGACAACATCAACAGGAGGCAGCTGCACAATCGTGTCCAGATCCAAGAAGCTTCAGGATGATGGCACCTACAGCATGAAGAAGAACGCATATGACCAGCAGAAATATTACGGCACCAGTCGTGAGGGTCTTGAGGAGGAGGACCGCATGTATAGCTCTGGAAGGTCCAGATCCACTGGATATGGTATGGACAAGATTTCTTCCAGAGACGCCACAGGCCACAGGAGTAAATCCTATGAAAGAGATGCCATGGAGCGGTCTCAGAGAAGCAGCCGCAGTGGCAGGCCTCCCATGCGCAGCCAGAATTCAGAAGAGGAGAGTCCGCTCAGTCCTGTTGGGAAGCCTGTAGGCATGGGAAGAACCTCTGGCATATCAGAGGCTCATGATGTGAGGAATCAGTACGGCTCCAGCCATTCGTTGCCAGATGTGCAGGACCATCACAAGAAGGACCTGCCCAGGAGTCATGTCTACAAACCAGATGACCCTTACCTTGTAGATGACATGCACTGTGCTGTTTCTGACAGCGAAGGTAACTGGTGCTGAATCATTTGTACTGCATGAAATTCATTCCACCCACCTTTAAAGTGTGCTGGAAAGAGACTGCATGCCAAGTGTGGAGTGGAGCACCATTACTTAGTTTGTCTTGTCTTTTATTTCTATGGACTGTTTCCTATCTATGAATGAAGCCAAATATGCCTGTTTTATATTTATGTTTTGCATACATCATTTTTCAGTGTGAGGTGATGTCTTCTGTTTTTTAAAGTTTTTTCTTTGTTGTTGGATTCCTCAAAAGCGTGCATGGCTCTGGGATGTGGAGCATGTTTTCCCAGTTATTTTGCATGGCTTCGATCTGCATGCTACTCCTCTCAACATGTAAAACTGTTGACTGATAATATTTGTTTTGGTTCTGAAAAGCCTATCACCTGGGCCAAGAGGAAACTGACTGGTTTGAGAAGCCGCGGGAGGCCCGTTCTGATCGCTCAAGACATCATGGAAGTGGAAGTCACTCATCAACAGGTAGGCGTAGTAAGCACACCTACCATGATTATGACGAACCTCCAGAGGAATACTGTCCTCAGGATGAATACGGCCAACAACGCCACTCCTCCTCCACATCGTCACGGGACCACCGCCACCATGGCAGCAGCTCTGGCAGGCACAGCTCCTCTCGCCACTCCTCAGAGGATCCCAGGTCCTCCAGATCTTCCAGGACACACCCCAAAGACCCATCTAGTCGCTCTGATGGCAGAAGCTCCTCATCTGCACAAAGAAGGAGCGTTCCAGACTCTCGTTCTGCCCAGGGAAGCCCCCGGAACTCGGGAGACTTCTCTCGTGACACAGCCTCTGGTCATCACCATGGCACTGGAGGACGGGGCCAGAGACCCCAAGGAGATCGCACAACCTCCAGGAGGCAGGATCCCTCTGCGGCGGGATCTAAGCCACAGCAACAGCAGCAGCAGCCCCCTCAGGGCCACGCCGGACAGCAGCGGTCAAGTGGTCAGGGTCAGTCTGGGAGACATCCGGGCTCTGAACCGTTTGATGGCACCCAGCAGACCCAACAGCAGAGTGCACAACAACAACAACAGCAGCAGCAGCAGCAGCAGCAGCAACAACAACCACTGCAACACAGCCAGACCCCTCAGAGCAGCCAGCCCACAACAACCACTGCAGGAGCTGGACCAGCACAGCAGCAGCCCAAATCCGGCCAAACCCAACCACAGGGACGCCAGCCAGGAGTAGGGTCTGCAGCTGGGCAGCCAGCTACCACAGCGGTTAGTAGACCAACATTATGTTTTTAAGGATGTGATATTTGAAAAACTTGTGGAGTGTGGTATTTTCTAATGTAATTATAATGACTGATAACAACTCTACCCATTAAATGCCACTGTTGCCGTTTTAAATGTCACAAAAAGAAAGCAATTGTTAAATGCTTTTGGTTTTTTAGAGTGAAAGAACAATCTGACAATCTTAAAAAAGACACTTCTAGTGGATGGTGGGCATTATATAATGTATACTGTAGTACACTGTATGGATAAAAGTGGGGAGAGGAAATCAAGAATTACGCTGAGAAATATGATATTTTTTGATTAAAGAAATGTAATCCTGCTGGGATAACATCTAAAATAAAGTCTAAAATGACATACGGTTGCAAAATTAAACTTTGCCTTGACTCCATCTTCGTCTCTACTAAATTGTCTGCAGGCAAAAATGGATGCGACACCTGCAGCAGCAGCCACAGGAATGAAACCTACAGCAGGAGTCCCAGCATCACCTCAGCCCACCAAAATAGCTACACCTCCTCTAACAGGCATTGGTAAGTCTCAGCTCCACCACGAGCAGAAACCACACAGCGACCACAGGGAAATGATGACACATATGAGGGTTATGTTGTTTCCAGGCTCCAAGGCCGCCCCTGTTGGGATCGGCAGCAAACCCGGAGGTATAGGCAGCGCTGCAGCAGGACAGGCACCTGCTGAGGGGGAAAATGTTCTCACCAAAATCCTGCAAGGAGGGGCAGCAGAGCAGGCGGGAAAACTTGGAGATGGTACAGTCATGAATAAATAAAAGTTTTAAAAAATGTGTCACAGCTTTTCTTTGGGTCTAGCAAATGATAAATCTTTAAAAGTAGAATCCATTAATAAAGCTAAAATTAAGGTACTGGAATTCCTTGAATGAGCATTTCACTGTTTGGTTTTACCTCCTTCTCTTTGTCTCTCACAGCTTTGTCTGGCCTCGGAAAGAAGTTCACTTCATTTTGGTGAACTGATCAGAGGAGGGTAAGTGAACTCAAGTTAAAGAAAGTTACAGTCTTTAGCCACTCAAACTGTTTTAATTTTTAATTTAGAAGGATGGAATGATTTTAAGGTGGGAATGTATGTGTTCATTGATTCTCTTGTTTATTTTGAATCAACTGTGCTTTTTTTCAGGGTATGCAGAGTTTAAATGAGACGGATTGGTAGCTTTGGACTTGAAAAACCTATGAAACTGCATTAAATACATTTCACATAACAGAGGAAATAGAGGAGGAGAGATCTTGAGTGCATCGGTGAGTATCTCATTAACTCGTCTTCATCCCTGGAGAAATGGATACTTTTTTGGGACATGTGTAATTTTAGGAGGGGAGGGCATCGTCTCCATGATAAATATTGTGTCATCTGCTCTGCTAAGCAAGTAAAAACCATGTCAACTATTTAAACATTTCACAATGTGTTTATTCACTTTTGTGTCACTTTGATCATGTAAAACAGAGGCTGGAACTTGTTAAACTACTGATGACCAGTGATACTTTTCGTTTTACCTTGTTAGTTTTATTTTTATTTTAATACACTCTAAGACACCAGGCTGTGAAAACATGGAATGCTGTCTCACTTTGATTAATGCATTAAATGTTTTATCAGCTGGATATTTACATAGATTAGCATAGTCCATGTCTGCATAATGAGAAGACTCAAGTGAAGTGATGACTCATTAAATGCTGTGATTGTATATTCAGACTGATCTGCTGTACCTCTCCCTTACCCCAAATTACTGAACAGAGCTGGAATCAAAGGATGCCTTGTCAGCACTGTATTCCCCAGACGTGGGCACACGATTGAAGTGAATTAAATAACGGTGATCGCTTCGTCAGCATGGTGTTACAAGACATGAGCAGAGGCCTGAGGAGGCCTGAAAGTAAGTGGGTGCCTTGACAGAACTACAGTCCCAGAATGATGATTGTGGAGACGTCCGACTCCTCGGTGGTGAGTAGCAAAAATCCATTCACATGCATCTCTGAGTGTACATGCGTGTGTGTGCTTGTGCTCACGTGTGCTTGAATAACCTTTGTTTTGTTGCTGCTTATTTGTTGTTTGTGTTTTTGTTTGCTTCAGCGTTCTATTTCAGTGTCAGGTCAGGTAATTAAAGTCACAGTCTGCCTGAACTTTGTGCTGGAGAGGTGAGAGGCCAAAGCCAAGAACAGGGGAGGTCAGCACTAGCACGCTTTACCTCCTGACTCCACACACTTGCAGTAATCTGGGCCAAGCACACTGGGCTATAATTAGCCTGAGAGGGCTAACTGTGGCTTGGCTTTAATGTCACACACGCAAAGACACACAGTGACAAGGGAACATGCAGGCGCACAGAGTCATGACTCATGGTAAGCATCACTCATTACATGGAAGAATGGACTAATGAACTAATTCTGCTCAATGGAGCAGAACTACTGAAGTGCAAATAAAACAGATTTCAATGCTTTATTTAGCTGCTGTCAAAACACATGCTGTGACTTGCACAGGATGAAGTTGTGGCTCATTTGAATGAGGGTCTTCCATTCAGCTGTTTCGTTGTCCATGTTGACACTTGGATTAATATCAGTGGGCGAGTCAGTCTTCTCTGCGTCTCTGGCCAGTCCGAGGACTCAGGGGGGGAATGTGCAGATAAACCCCAGTCAATGCCTCTTTGAGCAGCAGGCCAGCCCGCTCAGCCCAGTGGATTACTGCCGATCCCAGCAGGGCTGTGATTGGCTGGAGTATCATGGGAAGTAAGGGGGAGTAGGCTGGCAGAGCTGCTCCATAAACAAAGCAGAAGGCTTCGTCCTGTGTCAGTGTGCTGTGTAACGGCTATGGCAGAACACATAGAATTTCATTTGAAAATACAATTTTTATTTCTTTATTTAATTTGTGTTGGTTTTTTTTAATTAATTCATTCATTTTTTCTGCTTTGGTTTAGTCTGTGTTACAGCTTTATCTGTTGTGTTTGCATCAGGTCTGGTGAATTTCATATCGTGCATTAGCATTTTATTTATATATGCCAACACTGATATCTTTGTTGTCTTCATTACAGGAGGACAACAGCAGTCAATAATGAGGATGCAGTGAAGTGGAGAAGAGGCAAGGGGGAGGGGGATTTGAATCCTGCTTCTCCTCCTCTTTGAGAGAAAGCCTCCTGGGGCCTGTGTGACAGCAAAAGGCCTGCTAACTGAAGCACCTGGATATCATGGGAGAAATTCAGCATGTTCGGCCATGCATGTCCCTTCTTTCAAATGGCTCAATAAAGGAAGCCTCACAGCGCCCTCTACAGGGATTTTAAGGGAACACAACTCATGTCTGATGGAGTGCACTTCTGACAAGGATATTTTGATTCTGCGTTGATGTCCTCAGATTCTATTCACGCAAAACACAGTGGAGAAGAAAGAGGAGGAGATTTTTCATAGGTTTTCCTTGTACCGAAGATACCAATCGTAGCCCACAATGACACCACATACCTGGAGAAGACGAGGTGTATCACGGCAATGACAAACCAACCTGATGACTCCGCTACAATCCTTGAATGCTTGGTTTCTCTGATCTCTACAGTACATTCCAGTATAGGGAATTTGACCCTTTCTTTGAATGTGTTTTTATTTCCCCTCTTTTCGTTTTGATGTCTACAGAATGCATTGTGTAAATGTGGACATGAGAATGCACGCACAAATATTTGAAAAACTGAAGAAAAAAAAAAGAAGCCCATTTTTTTTTCACCACCTATGAGATGCCACTAGTCATTAGCTGTAGGTGTTTAGGGAAGGGATTTACTACCAGTGTGCCCACAAGTGTGAGATTCACACAGATGAGAGGACCAAATGAAAGCGTGGCCACGGCTCTTTATTAGCCATCACAAAGCCATCATTATAGTCAGCCCCAGAGCCTTCTGGGACTTTATCCTTTTTATTGATTTCTCTCATCTTTTAGTTTCTTTTCATTTTTGCCTGATATTCACTGAATGGAAGAGCCTTATTCGGTACATGTTTTTACTTGTATACCTCATATGTTTTAAATCGTCCATATCATCATGCATTTCTTTTTACACAACTGTATACTATTGTATGTACATAAAACAAATCAGAGAATCTAATTATGTAAATTTGTCTTTTGTGTATTTATGGAATCACTTTCCAGTGACTTTCTTTTCTCTTTTTTTTCCTGTTCTGTGTTTTTCTTTGGTAAAACTTTCTATTTTTCACTTTTGATTTGTTTGAATCTGTTTTCTTGCATCAAATAATTTGCTTGTTGATTTTTAAAAGCAATAGCATGCAGAAAATGGTATATAGCACAATGGAATAAATGTTGTTTAAATTAGTGATGGGAAATATCAAACACTTCTGTCGATAAATAGCCGTAATACAATTTGTCAGAGGGTTTACAACCACAGTACCATGTCCAGACGTGCATGTTATGTGCAGATGCATAAGAGCATGCAGACAGGTACAAACACACTCACACAGACACTCTCTCTCTATCTCTTGCAAACACACACACACACACACACACACACACACTGTACACGTTATACACTTTGCATCCTAGTTACACTTCAGAGCCAAGGTTAATTGAGTTCTCCACCAAACATACCTGTTAACCTCCAGCTGATTAATGCGGTTACCAATTCACCACTAAGATGATCTCACTAACTAGCTGGGCCCACTGCCTCTATTTGTGCAAAGACATACACACACACACATACAAACACACACATAAGCATACACACACACACATGCATACAGATATAGGAGAGGATGAAAGCAATTATCAATTTAAATGTTCTATGCAATGACTCATTTTAAACCTGGAAGTGATTCAGCCTAAAACAGTTTATTATCATCATTGTATTCACAAGAAAACAACAAAATTATGAACTAAAATAGTAAAAAAAAAAAAAAAACAAGAAAGGAAAAAAAAGGTCATGAAAATGTTTTTACTTAGCAACTTGTCTGTATGAATTTGAATATTGAATATTGAACTAGAATTGTTTTTATTTTCGTGGCATGTTTTCACCCCTCACACCCCACAACAGGGGACTTGTTGCCAAAGGGTAAACTGTGTAGACTGTCGGTTTTGAATGTCCACCATCATGTTGCTTTGAAGCATGGGTTTGCTTGGCTTTGTCTGGCTGTTTGTAAGCCCTCATTCAGTTTTTTGTGCGTTTTGGCTGACCTGGGCTCCTCAGTGTTTGGCTTGCAGTGACTGTCTGTGCGGCTATAAAACTGTGATACAGATGGTCAGCACTTCTCATTAATACGTGTCAATGTACATATTGGGTGTCAGTATAACCTGTGGGGTGAATGGAATGCTTCTATCAGATATTTCATTGTTGATTAAACCACTCAGCAGCCAAGCCATCGGAAAGGTGCATGATTAGATCTTATATTCTTGGAAGTTGTACCTGAATTTAAAAAAAAAAAGGCAAGGCATGATTTCACCAAGGTTACGAACCTTGACTTTCACAGGCCAACGTAGAGAATATTGACGAGTAAAAATGTTCAGCCAGTCATTCACAAATCAGGGCATGTCATTTTGAAAGCACAAGCCTGACTGGTAGCACTCGCTTCTTGGTGAAACACAGAAACGCAGAGGCTGCGTAACGGCGCCTCCGACTGAATGGTGTGAGATCTGTATCAAAACAAGAGGTGGAAATGCTAGCTGGTCAATATGAGGTGCATGAGACAAAACAGCCTTTAGTGCAGCCGTCTGGTTTGACAGAAAGGCAGACAGACACACATTCTTACTGTAAATACAAATTCATTCTTCTGTACAGCTTTTGAGTTTTGAGTACGGCTGTCATGTGCATCCCCATGCCGTATTTGCTGCCAACTTTTGTGTATAAAAAGAATATTTATTACCACAATAATGAGGATGATGATGAAACTAATGATGATGATTATTATTATTATTGCATAAGCATAGTGTATGTGGCTGACTCGTATTGACTGTTTACAACAGTGGAACAAAAGTCGTATTCAGAAACATATCCAGTCTGTGTAGAGTTTCTATACATATTGTGTATCGTAAAACAAGAGGAAAAAACCTCCATGGCAGTAGAATGCCTTTGTCAGACTATCAGGAGGTCTTTGATTTGATGGATATGATCTGCAAGGTGGAGAGGGTTTACGGGAGGAAGCTGAAAGAAAAAATGAAACAAAAAATCTGGAAAATGTCATTCACTGTTGTAAGTGCAATGGGCAAAACGTCAGTCGTGTATCCATTGTGAAACCTTGTGTTCTATTCAGTGTATTCCTGTAAACAGATAGAGTAAATTTTGGTGCATCATGTCAAGTAATGTGATTAATGAAAATATTGACCCTGCAATTTCCAAACAGAGAAAAGAATAAAAAGAAAAGGAATATATTGTGGTTATTGTCTTGAGTCTGTGTATGTCTCTCTCTCTGTGTGTGTGTGTGTGTGTGTGTCACCTGTTTCCTTGCAGTACTGACAGAGCCACTAGGTAAGTTGTGTAGTAGCTTTGCTGCAGACAGAGGAGAGATCAAGAATAAGACCTCGAAGGCAACGAGACTGTTCAGATAAGACCGGGCTTTACACGCTGAAGCAGTGATGACTTATCCCAGTGTGGGTGGTAGGGAGGCAGGAGCAGAGAGAGGAGAAGTGTTTGCCAATACATAGGGAGAGATAGAGGTGTGAGTGTGTGAGAACGTGTCTGTGTGTCAGGGAAGGATAGTTTTTTTTTTTTTTTTTTTTAAATCTATTCATTTTACACTTTGTCATTTTCTCCAAGCTGTTTGAAAATTCTTACTCTGATAAATACATGTGTCAACACTGTAAGATATTATGAAATGGTAAATCAGCAGCAACTGGACCTGCTGGTAAATCTTGATGTTTATTCAACTGATTGTCAATTTCCTCATCACAACCACTTCCGTGCGTGTGGATGTTTAGTATTTGATTCTGTCTCTTTTTCTTTCTCACACCACTTCCGTCTGTTTTTCTGTCTTCGCCAAAGTGAAACATCATGAATGTCCTTAAAGAGTGCTCCACTGAGATGAAACTGAAACTGTCAGACTCGCGATGGACGGTTAGAAAAAAAGATCAGAATCGACGCATCTGTGATTCCACACATTCCTCTTCTGTGTCCAAACATGGCGCCTACATTATCCACAATGCAACTCGGCCTCACCTCAGTCACAGGTGTGTTATGGTAGTTGCGGCTAACGTAGCCACGAGCTGCTAGCCACAAGCAGAGAAGAGGGAAGGGTTAAAAAAAAAAGGTCTGGTAAGTTCACTTCTTTCTACCTCCACAACCCCAGACCTTTTAAATTTTCAAACCTGTAGTCTTCAGCTCCACCTGACGCTGACAAGCGACATCACGAGACGCTATTTACCCGACTCAAAGCAGCCACAAAAGACTTTTTTCACATTTACAGTAATAGTCCTCCACAAGACCTAAAAATAGACTCCAACATGTTTCCCTTTGAGTTCACCTGTTTATTTATTTCTCCCTTTTTAAAACAGCAGTTTTCTCAACGCACATTCAACCCTCGCACTTCAAGAACGTTTGCCATTATATATGGAGATGACATGTTGTGCTGGATGTCCAGCTCCATTTGAAGCATACTGAGACCTTAGTGTGCTTTTAAAAAGTTTAAATGAAAATTAACATCACTGTATGTAGGATTGTTTGTTTGACATTAATAGTTTCCATCACTTCCCTTTCAACCCATTTAAATATGACCTAAGAAATAATGTGCTTTTTATATATGTATTCCTCATGTCAGTGTGGTGCACATGTTACGTGTCCTTACTTATCAAAATCTCTAGGAGACTTACCACTCTTTTATAAGGGGATCTGTACTCGTGCTGCCACTGCATTGCAGCTCTGGTATTAACTTCCCAGCAGACTGAGCCCACTGCTTGTCATGCTTCTTTATTGTGCTCACATGTGTGGCGCCACAGCACAGTGGAGGACTACTCTAGCGTAACAAAGTTGAATGGGCCATCAGGTTACTGTGAGATCACAACCCGTCCTGCAGCTCCCCTTTCCCACATTGTGAAGCATCAGTAATCACATCTGTGGAACTTGGCTGCCCTCATCTGGTTTCGACTGTGAGAAACAAAACTGAGAGAGCACTCGATCCTGCTGCACTGAATCGTAACCAGCAAGACTTTAACCAGCAATTTTCAAAAGAAGCAAGCAGTCCGATTCATGCAAGATATTTCTTTTTAATAAAGATGATCGAGACATGGGTCCACAAAGGTTAAAACACCACTAAAATGTCTCTATTAACTGATATGAACCATCATTGAGAGTGCTGTGAAGTCTTAAGTGCTCCATCTTTACTCTAACAAAGATTTATTGCTCAGCCCAGCAGCCAACTTTACAGCTTGTGTCCAACCTTTCTTCCTCCAGGTCCATCTAATGGAAAATATTTAACATCATAATGATACATATAAAACTGCTTAGCCCCTTTCCTTATACTTTGTTGGAGGTCACTCACTTTTCATTTTTCTTTTGCCTTTTCGAATGCTTGTGAACAGCAGGTTGATTAATGGCTTGTTGTTATTGTCCTCTGTTGCAGGTCACCTGACCTAGATGTCCTCTTATTAAGGTAAGTCAGTCATCCATTTTCCGAAAGCCATGACGGGAGCCTCTGCCTCTTCCCTCAGGGATAACCTCAGAGAAACAGTCTGTGACTCATCCTCAAGTGATGGGAAGTGTGACACATAGAGGACCTGAGGAAGCAGGGAGTGACCAGAAACAAGGACCACTCATCCTATAAATTAATAATTTGTCATTGTTACAGCGAGAGTGCTCTCACACATGACCAGAACTGAGCTGACTCACTGTGGTGATTTATTTATTTTTTTTTTCCCCTTGACGTAACTGCGACATTTCAAAGAGATGTATTTGAAGTAGAAATGTAGTCAAAAGTGATTAAAGAGGCACTTAGCAAGACTTTGATATGTTTAAACACAACACAGAGAGCGAGCCCGCGACCCCTGTCGGCCCTAAATATGTCGAGATCCATCAGGGCAGCTGAGCAAAATGACAAACGAATGTGGGCCGAGGGAGAACTGGCTGCTCAGGTTTTCCTCTCTCACCTGTCACTCATGGTCTTAATCTGCTTGCTTGTGAGTCCTACAGACTGCATAATCAATACACAACCCTTTAATAATGAAACAATCCTTTTTTCCAGGCCTTTATGCTTTCTAAAGGGTTTGTTTGTGGACTGCTGCTGTCTCACCTCAAAAAAAGATCAATAGCCTGAAATTAATGTCATGTCTCAGATAAAGAAAAATAACCTGGTTCTCTGGGCTTCGGAGGAGACTCTCTGCTTTTGTTCTTCTTTGATTCACTGGCAAAGTGGAAGATTTCAAACAGACTTTAACTTAAATTATTACTTATCATCCTCCTTCTCTGCTCAGTTAAGAACTGGTAGGCTACTGCCCCATATACAGCAGCCTAAAGTCTTGGCAAGGGTCTGATTTTCAATCTATAATTAAATTAATGTACAATTAATTCTTTGGGAGCTTCCACTTATCTGAAGTATAATTTATATTCTTTCAGATCTTGATGCTGACAAATCAGAAGATGGGCATTTCTGGCAGCACTTCAACATTGACAGCGTGGGTGCTTCGGCCTAAAGGAGCATATCGCAGGTCAAACTGTGAGAGGAAAAAGAAAAAAGATGCAAAGCCTCTGCGTTGCCTCTAATGCCCTGAAAGGAACAAGCACATCTACAGTTACCAGCCACCGCTCACGGTCTGCCTGTTACTGGAAATACAATGGAAAAAGGTATTCAACCAACCGGAGCACAAAGAGCTTCTAACTGTGCCTAACTCTCCCTGTTCTGTTCATGTAACCTTGTATGTGTGCATGAGACAGACAGAAAGAGGGAGACAGAGAGAGTCTGTGTGCGTCTATGTGTTTGTGTTCAGGACACAGAAATGCTGATGCCTCTCCTTTGGGCCCTGTCAAGCACACTTAGCGTCAGTGTTTACAATGCAAAATGGGAGAAAGTTCCTGTAATTCCAGGAGGCCTGAAGGCAGGCGAAGGCAGGAGGAAGGCAGGACCCGGGGGGGGCGACATCACTCTGTTTTGGAAAAGCCTATGGGGCTGCATGTTTGAGCACTGTTGAAGGACGCACTCACCTCATGGTGAAATCACAGCATGCAATGTCGTGAATTTAGATTGATGCATGGTGTAACAGAACTGATCCCTGGTTACCCTCAGGCAAATCTTATTTATAATGAAGGCAGTGTGAATTCTGTAGAGGAGTCGCTTCATTGTTTTATAAAAAACTCAACGACGTGTCGCTGCTCGTTGGTTGTGTCAAAGTTCCAACTCCAGACTTGAATCAGTAGTTGGACAGTTTGAGAGATGTGCTTGTTGCCTCCATCGTGTCTTTATGGTAAATACGGAGCTTCTGCCAGCAGTTGTGTCGTCACCGGCAGGTTACCAGGCAACCAGCTGAGACTCCAGGAAGTTACTGTGCCCAGCCAAGAAATAGCCTGGCACAAAAACCCCTGAAGAATCACAATGTGCTGTTTACACACTTTGGTTTTTGTATGGATTAAACAAATGAGTTACAGTGTAATATTTTAATTAGTCAGGTTTAGAGGTGCTGATGGGAGGATTTTGTTACTTTTGAGCAGTCCTTTGTGTAGCTGTTTCATCATTTCCTGTCTTTGTGCTAAGCTAAGCTGACCAGCTGTTGACTTTACCATACCTTCTCATCTAACTTCCAGCAAATACGTGCATTTACCAAAGTGGTGTTAAATTGGAATTTTGATTATGCTTTTTCTGACTCATGTAAACCTGAAATATCACTAGATGCTGCTCACCATGACAGACTGGCTGAGTCTTTCCATGTGCTACGAGCTTTAGTTTCAGCTGCTCCTGCACACTCGACCCTTTTTCGTGCAAGCATTGTTGAAGTGATTCGCCTTCCTTTTCTCAGCCAATAAGAATTAACTGGATCAGATGTGCAAGAGCAGTGATGGAGCAAGAAATCACAGGACAGAAGGCAGATGAGGACAAACAGACATTGTAGCCCGGAGTAGCATCTGTCAGGCGTGAAGAACCGCCTCCTTTGCTGGTACTAACAGCTACACAGCTCCGTCCTTTGGTATAACTGTGAACTTAGCCATCTTTAACTAGCGGTGGAAAGTAACTAAGTACACTTCCTCAAGTACTGTACTTGTATTTTCTGTAATTTCAAGACTACTTCCACTCTGCTACAACTAAGAGGCAATTTTAGTTTTTAATCCACCAGTTATTTATTAATTTAAGATTCAGATTAATGACTCAAAATATAATCAAATAAATTATGTTGCATTATCATATGTTGAAATAATAAGCTAATCAGTGTTATATAAAGTAATTACAGTTATCACTGAAGTGATTCATATATTAAGGGATCAGTCATATACATACTTCTTCCACCACGATCTGTTACCTGCAGTATTACACTGGCGTATCTTGTTGGGAGTGATTCACACAGTGGGAGGAAGGGCTGCCTGAGAGTCCAATTTCAGGGCAAAAATTGCCTCAATCCAAAACTCAGAAACACCTCTGCTTGCTCTTCCCCTACAGGTTTGGCCACTAATCTGAGCCATATAATTTTAAATTAGACCTACCTACCCTGACATGCGCTGTATCTACATCACAGTAATATGTAAACGCCGGTAAACAAGTGATCGGCGGGGTGTTAAGAGCCACTAAGTGACACATATAAGAGCTGGAATAGGAAAAAAAAAAAAGTCAAGCATCCTCAGTTAATGTGAGTGGACACGGTCGGTAATACCCACTCAGCACCAAGATGATGTGAAATTCAGCGCAGGCCGCTCACCGCATCTCATCCGCCCATCCCCTCCTGCCAGCTGCCACTTGCAGTAGTGGTGATGCTGCTCCCTGGTGTGTAGAGGAGGAGAGAGAGCGTGTCCGCTGCCCAATGACAGCGCAGGATGCTGAGAGAGGCTGCTGGGGTGAATGGAGGCGACAAGATGCCGTCCAGAGCGGCGAAGGAGAGGAATTAACATCGATAAAGGTATATCTGTTTCCTTTATTTGACACCCAGTCCATCCGCCTTTCATTACACGAACAGTGGCGCTTAAAATACGCGAAGTGTCCTGTCGTTTTTCAAGCGTTTTGTGAGCGACTTGCCGGAAAAAGCTCAGGCTACGTGCGTTTAAAAAAAAACCTTCTCATTCCGTGCTCGTTGATTGCATAGACACAGCCAGTCAGTGATGACTTGATACCTGAGAATTAGCATTTTAAAGCCGTGTTGAGACGATAGAGCAGCGCCGTATTTCAAAATAAAAGGTTTCGGTCGCTTTCCCCACGGTTGGGTTAGACTAATATTTCATTGGTGTGTTCAGGTGCTCGACGCGCACCACGCCGGAGCCATCGAAAAATGTAGGCCCAATGAGCTGTCAATTGCTCGGTCGTGCCTTCCCGTGCTGCATCGTGTGTAATTCAGCCCCACACGCCAGTCAGCGGACATAAAGACACATATTTGAACTGAAAGCAGACGCGTGTGTGTCCGCTGATTAAGATCGACATCTGCCGAGGATGTTTCACGTGTTTTCCAGAGCCTGTTTCAGAAGCCATTTCTTAACGAGCAGGGTTTTTTTTTTGATCGTTAAACACTGGAATTCTGTGGCCGGGTGAACGAGGCCGTTTGGAGTTACACATTTACATGATCTCATCCTATCAACCAACCATTGAAGTCAATGGGAGGCATGTTGGAGGCGTTGAGGCTCAGTAGTAGAATACATGATGAGGAGGCTGCATGTGTTGCACCGCACTGAACCGGCTGCTCCTTCTTTTCATATGACATTTCTCTATTATCACCAACCCATTGTAAAGGCTATTTTTAGACGGATGTCCTTCCATGTCCACTTCCAGACATGCGCTCTGACCTCAAAGGCACCACCAAAGACCCCTGGTTTTTAACTAGAATCCCAGTCTCACCCTCTCCAGGTTTAATTACAGTAAAGAACAAAATGCCTGCATGCTGGCTTTTTCAAAATGCCATGATTGCCTCGTAGAAATCAGTCTCCCTGATCCCACTGATAAACTCAGCATCGCCTGTGGTGAATCTTTTTTTTTTTTTCCCAGAACATCTGTATCCTCTCTGCTGTTTCCGCACCACTGCTCTGTGCCAGTGATAATTTCTTCAGTGGCCTGTATTGGCAATTTGCTGACAAGTTTTTGGGTCCTGGAAGCCGTAATTGCTTATTAATACCCGAGCAAGTAAGCATGACAACCTGTCAGAAATTAATGACAGCAGCAGCATGGCCAGTGTTATATAATACAGATCTATATAAAACAATACAGTGTGGTATTTCGCTGTGGTTAAATACACAACAGTAACAGTGAATGCACCATGTCTCAGATTTTATTCCGAGTATCCTTTGTAAAGTTAACTGTAGAGTGTGGGAGTGGGATGAAGGGTTACAACTGGCCTTGTCAGCTCGCATCCCTTGTGGTACTCCAGTATTATCACTGTTTCTGCAATAATATGATAGCCCACTCTCTTATTGCACTTTGGTCACATTCAGCATTGTGCTTTGGTGCTGCTCTGTGGATTTGGCCGATGCAGTGGTGAAATCCTTCAGTGCAGATAAGAAATGTTTACTTTGGAACAAGGTTAGAAGGAGAATAAAAATGATTAGAGTAATGTTATTAAATAGGCAGATAAACTGGTGTAGAACATCACTGTGTCTGTCAGGGATTTGTCAGCTCATTTGATATTTGACTTAGATGCCGGCTGTACTAGTGCTGAAACCATCAGTCAAATAATTGATTATTTAAGCGTCAGAAAATTCACTGACAACAATTTGGGAAATTGCCTCATCATTTAAGCCATTTGTCAAACAAAAACACCCAATCACTCCCTGATTTCAGCTCCAAAAATGAGGGAATATTCTGCTTTTTCTCTTGTTTTATATAATTGAAAATGGAATATCTTTGGATTTTGAATACAGATAGATAATGAACTCTTTATTTTATTTGATCGAACCACATGGGATTCAGTATCTCCATCCCCATGCTTCATGACACCAGGCAATCAATCTTTAAAATCTGACCCGTGGGATTAGGGAGTGTAGCCACAGAAAAACAGAAGCACTATACCATACAGTACAAATGCCCTGCAGCATGAAGCAGTTACGTAAATACGTTTTTGTGTTGAGGTTGTCAGAGCCACAGATTCACTGTGTTTTCTTTCAGGCTGTGTTTGCGTGAATGTTGGTCCTCCTCACAATGCAGTGTTCCTCTGTTTGGACTGAATTTCCAGCATATGTGCCTTTGTTGGAAACAGTAGCTGACAGTGAAGATTGGCAGGGAACATGGGGAGCAAGTGGGAGGACACACAACAAACATCCCCAGCTGGAATCAAAGCGGGGATGTCGTGGTCACGTGGCGCTCATCCCAGAACGCTGGCCCCACCAGCATGGTACAGTTGGCATCATTTTTGAAACTCCCCTCCCCACGTCAGATTGCATAGTGTTTCTTATGCAATCTGACGAGAGGAAGGGGCTGACAAGGACGAGTTTTCGAGACAACGCAAGATGACGTGGAGAGGAGGTACAAAGGAGCCAGAGAGTCACCGCCTGGCTCGGTGGTGAATCAGTGGTGACATGGATAAAGTCTGCAAAATGATGACAACATATGCCAAACGCAGACAAACTAAATTAAAGAGGAACACTCATTACAAGCAGATCCTAACAAACACCGACTGAAAGATGCTTCACAGGGCATTTTGCTTTTGCAGTGCGGACTCAAAAATGACCACTGAGTTGAGTCACCGGCACCAACAGCTGTTTTGTTTGGACTGTTTGTACTGCCCATCGCCCATCGCTGTTTTTGCTCCTAAAGCATTCACCAGCCAGACTTCACAGACCTGCTGTAGCAACCTGACCACTGAAGATAAGCGCAGCAGTGTTTGTTGTTGCATGTGTCTGCATATTTAAAATTGTAATTTAATTTGCCGGTGTCTCTCACAGGGACTAAAAACAGTTATTTTACACCATTTACAGGCAACAGGAAGACTTCTTAAGACGTGTTCTGTCCAAGCAGAGTCTGTGTGATTTGGTCTGCCATTTTATATTTGTACAGTCTCATGCCTTATTTCTAGACACCTGTTACTTAATATAACTAACAGAGATGACAGTGTCCTGTGTGACCTCCTCTGCCAGGCTGCAGTGATTTGCCCCGGGGCATGAGTTTCCTTACAGATGACGCCTCAGTGAGTGCAGCTGAGGGTTTCTGTCACACAAAATCTTACTGAATTTCATTCATGATCCGTCATTTCATCTGTCCCTCTGAGTAAAAATAAAAGTGAAAAACTTGGGATTGTTAGAAAGGAAGCGCACACGAGGCCCACAGGCCGCCGTGTCACCTTGACATGACAGCTGAGTCACACGCCGTCTACATTCAGCCCCAGTTTTTATTCCTCACCTTTTTAGAAACTTATGCTACTGTTGTGTCAGTCGACTGAGGTGCTTTATCAGTGTTAGCCCAGACATTGTCACCATGGCAACTGGGCCTGGAGCAAGAGTCACCAGAGGAGAGAAAGTACCATAGTTCACTTTGATTGAAGAGTCCAATTTTTTTTTTTTTTTTTTCCTCACAGATGGTCCAATATTATTCATCTCCAGACAGGCTGTGACTTAAACAGCCTCAGTCAGTGTCTTTGTCTTCAGCGTTTGTTGTTAAACAGCTTTCTCTATTTCACATTAAAGAATATCCTCCGTAGTGTAATAATGATACTGTCATTACCGTCCATCTCAAGCTTTAATAAATCATAGATGGTGATATTTCTTATATTATATTTCTTGTGATATATTGAAGCTTGAGATGGCATGAAATGGCAGAGCCATTATTAGACCATTAAAAATTAAGACTCACATATCCTTTTCTCCTCGTTAGCCAGAAGGATCTGCGCTACTTTAAAAGTTTTTTACAATTTCAATTAGAAGTAGAGCTCGAAGCTCATTTTTTCAGTCTCACAATATGGCATACATGTTATGATCATCACATTTAAATAATCAAGTCTTCTATATAATTTGTGAGGTATTTTTCTGTATGTGTCTGAAAAATAACCTTAGTATTATCAGACCAGCACAAAGGTACGCTCAACCCAAAACTCTGCGCAATCGTGTTGTGAATGGCAAAACGTCAGTGGTTATTAAATCACTGCAAGTCTCTTGTCTATTTTAATTTGTAAGTTTTATATGTTATGAGACGATACAATGCAGCAGAGGATTACTTCACGTCAAATGCCAGGGGCCTGATTATATTAGCTGTCTCTCATAACTGATTTTTATTGCTTTGAGTTACAGATACTGTGTCAGTTGTATCGCTTGGTTCAACACCGCATGTGTCCTCTGTGATGTACTCTGCTGCTTTTTATAATGTAACAGCACACACTTTCCAAAGCCCTCTCCACAGGAAATACAGGAAGAGCTGATCAGCGAGGCAGCCAGAGAGTTAATCTCACACTCACATGAACCTGCTAATTGGGTCTGTGCATCATTACTCGATGTATGATGTTTGTTTTAAAAAAGCTAATAACAAAAGAAATGGCACAGTGCTAGCATTTGAGTGATCAAACGCAGCCTGTATGTTTTTGCAGATTTCTTTAACATCTAAAGCATTTTGTCAGTAGACCATGGATGTTGTTTCCATAAAGCAAATATGTTATAAAATAATCTCTATACTGTATCCAATGTTTTAATTAGTCTGTTATTGAGCTGATATACTGTGTGGTTGTAAAGCTGCTCTGTCTTTCCTGACAGTATCAGCAGCATTAATGGGATTTAGATAAATGTTGGCCAGTGGGAAATCCAGGATGATGCTGGGAAAATTCCTGTGGGCCATTTGAAATAGGAGCCACATAAAATGTGACAGATTGCTGCTGATGTTGACTAATACAGTCTTAAAGCTAACAGAACTATTTATTTTTTCATCTACTGTGTAGCATCTGACAGGCCAGAGCTATTTGTTTTACCAATCGCAGTTTTCTGAGGGGAATGGGCTTTTTTAAAGCGTGTGCATTTTTTCCGGAGCCTTTCATGTGGTACATCCAAACTGTTGTTATTCATCTAACAGGTGCCTCTCTCCTCTTTCCTCAGATCTGACTTTGATGTGCTCCACCTATTAAGGCATGAAATAAGTCACCCATGTGTGGTTCAGAGAGTCAGAGCAGTCTCATTTCAGCGTGCCCCTGTTAAGGACCCTCTGGTGGCTACACCGCCGATTCACAGGACATGTACGGCAGTGCCAGAGCTGTAGGCCATATAGAGAGCAGCCCCGCACGGTCCCCGCGCCTGCCAAGGTCCCCCAGACTGGGCCATCGGAGGGCCAACAGCGGGGGCGGGGGTGGTGCGGGGGGCAAGACGCTCTCCATGGAGAACATCCAGTCCCTCAACGCTGCCTATGCCACTTCAGGGCCCATGTACCTGAGCGACCACGAGGGCGTGGGCTCCACTGCCACCTACCCCAAAGGCACTATGACTCTGGGTCGCGCCACCAGCCGGGCCATGTACGGGGGCCGCGTCACAGCCATGGGCAGCAGTCCCAACATCGCTTCAGTGGGGCTGCCCCATGCTGACCTTCTGTCTTACAGTGACCTGGGCTCCCTCTCCATGCTGCACCCCCACCACCACCAGGGGGTGCCGTCCGCCCTGCTGAGGCAGGCGGTGCGGGGCAGTGGGGGGGAGCTGCTGGAGATGCAGGCCCAGCTCAGGGAGATGCAGAGGGAGAATGAGATGCTGCGCAGGGAGCTTGACCTGAAGGACAGTAAGTTGGGATCTTCCACCAACAGCATCAAGAGCTTCTGGAGTCCTGAGCTGAAGAAGGAGAGGATAATGAGGAAAGAAGAGGCTGCACGCACGTCAATCCTTAAAGAGCAGATGAGAGTCACTCATGAGGAGAACCAGGTGAGGCCGGCTCTGTGAGCTAATCCACTCATTACTGCAGTAAATTTCAGTTGCTGCTAGTCTGTTGTCTTTCTATTTTTTCAAGTATTGTCTCTTTTGATCTGTGTCTCTGCTTTCACCATTTTCTTTTCTGCAATAGACCACTGTCATCCCCAGTCCAAGAATTCAGAGAATTACTGCAGTCAGTCATGTTTTTCAGTACTTGTGGAAACCTTTCTGGAAAGAGTTCTTTGTGTACATAAATATTTAACACACACACTCTCCTCGCCTCGTGGTCCGGTGCAGAATCAATGTCAGAGAGACCACTTGAGCCACAGGAAATACAAAACCCTTTAATCTTGTTTTCTGTAATCTAGTTTTTGAAATCTGTGCTAATATACGGAGCCATGTGCCTTGTTTCAAGCCAGTCAGCATGTACTCCATGGTTTTAATGATACAGACCTGCTCTTAGCTGTTTAATGAGTGAGTGAAACCGCCAACAGGTGAATTGTAGCTTCTGTACAGAGTTTGGCTGTAGCATCACTTAATTTTTCGTTTATTTTCAACGGCTGTTATCAGATTGGCCATAGAGAGTGAGATGTCAGAAGGTTTTTTTGCTTGCCTCATTGTGGGAGTGTAGTCATGGCCTAGTTAAATCAGTTACTGACAAGAGTAGGCACAAGGCCCAGAGACAAATGTCAAGGACACTTAAACACTCAATGTCTGTCTTACCCTCTCTTCATCTCTCCCCTTTTCCACCGTCTTTCCTTTACTCACTCTGACTTTGATTCTTTCCCTCTGTCTACCCCTGTTCATCTGGCCTTCACTATTTTCAAGTACAGTTCAGACTGTTTTTTCTTTCTGACAAAATGTAGCAAAATATCAGTTTGCAGATTTTTAATTCAGTTAAACTGGCCCATGTGATATAAATACATGCATAAAAACTCTCTGTGTCCGGCTAATTTAGGAGACTTTCATGTTTAATCTCAGTTGTGGGATTACATTATCCTCTACAAACTCGGAAACAAATTTCATCATCTTTGGGATATACAGTATATAATAGCGAATAGTTATCTGACTCATAGTGCAGGACAGAATGTTTGGATATAAAGCCCTCGGTTTAGTTTGATATTTCTGCTGCAAGAAAAAGTGCACGACACGCTGAGGTAGATTGTGGAATAGGTCAGCGTATTGCTTGACTGGCTAGATGAAGCCTCTCCAGTATTTTTTCTCTTTCTTTTTCTTTTTGAGACAGGCCGTGGCATGATGCAGCAAATGGCACGACGCCCCAAAGCAACTTAAAGGCTGAATTTGACCAGCTGGTTGCGGTCTTTGTGCCAGTCCGTCTGCGTTTTCTGTCTGTCGAGCTGAGTGATGTTGTCAGACACGGAGCAGCCAGTAGGCCACTCATTACTCAAACCGGCAGACACTGTCACTCCGCCCTTCAAGGTCATAACAGGATACCATTAGTGTGACCCTTAAATGAGACCCTGTCTGCACGCGCTGTCTCCTCGGATTTGTGTATGTGAACGCTCCCTTTCTAAAATGAACAGATCGCAGCTTACCTGATATCACTCGAGTTTAAAAAGGCTGCAGTTTCCCCAGCTCGTCCCTGAAGCAGTGCCATGCTGCTAAAGGGAAGAGATGTCGAGCTCTCTGCCTCACAATTGGATGGTTTTACCTGCCGGCAATCCCTAGGGGGAGGAAGCCGAAGGTACTCTGATTCTTTTATATCTTTATGATTCATGAAAATGTATAGGGACAGCGTTGTAGAAAAGAATGTGCCTGTTAAAGCTAAACCAGCACTGTCTCTGACAGGGCCCGTGCCATCCATCATTTCACTTATTCCTTATGTTCAGTGCGATTAAATGCTCAGAGTGAATCCTTGTGTACGGTATATTTTTAGTCGGGCTTCACACACTGTCGGAGCTGAATGTGTCCGGCAGAATATGAAAGCTGTACACTGTGGGCTTTCATGCCTTTGTACTGGACACAAAGAGAAGACTCTTTTTTTTTATCCTCAGCCTTGTCCGTCAGTGTTCGCTCTGGCTCTGCTCTGAAAGATATTTATATCCCTCCTGGTAGGGTTCATTAATGAAGTATGTCAGCTAATAAAAGGCAGATGTGCCTTGTTACTATAATTGGTCTTTTCTATCTTGATTTCTGGGGCTGTGAGGCGTCCTTACGTAAGTGTGTACTTACAGTGGGATGGTTTGGTCACACCCATCGGGCTGGTTGAGAGGCTGTCTGACGAGCAAATTGCCTCATTAATAATGGAGTAATTTCAGGCCAATCATTACATCTGTCTTGTAGCGCCCTTCACAATTGCATCAGGTGCCTCAGGCCTCTATTAGCCTGAGCAAATGCCATGCATTATTTAGCTTGCGAAAAATAAAATCTGGGAATATTTGCTGCCCCACCCCTCCCTCTTTTTTTTTTATCACAACTTAGGAAAAGAAGAAAACCAGTCTGTGACTCCACAGTGAGTGAAATACCAACAGTAGCCCTCAGAGCTTTAATCAAGACAGTCGATGATCATGTCTAAAGGTAATGATTAGCCCAGGACCGCTTTTTGTGCAGCACATTTTTAATTTACCGTGCAGCAGGCTCTGGCTGTTGTAAAGCAGAACCGCTTTGACTTGAATTCAGCAGAATTTTCTGTCGTGCTGAAGCTGGACAAGAGCTGCTGGAGGCAAGTGTGTGAGCTAGAGCGTACCATATCTGACTGAGTCATGACCACTGCTGCTCAGCCACCCAGTCAGCCTTCATCAACACAATCCCCAAAATGGAGGCTGAGCTTCCCATATCACACTGCTGTGTCTGTGCACAGATATGGTGCCTCAGACGTGACGTGGATTTTTTTTTCCAGTCTTTACTGTAAGCTGCTGATTGTTACATGTCACTGAGCAATGGGAGCGTGAACATGTGAACGCAGTGGGATGGTTGTGTCTCACCAAAGTGTTGGGGGGTTGGGCGTACAGTATTTGGAGCAGGCTGTGAATAAGCATGCTGTGCTTGTGCGCAAATGTGTACCATACAGTCTGCGGTGTGTGCTGAATGTTTGTGGATGGAGATATTTGCATTTTCCATTAGAGATTTCTTTCCTTTGTAGTTATGGCAGCTGCTAATGTGTGGACAGAGGTTTAGTCACCACCACCAGTCTGCGTTGTGTGTGGGAGAGGTATAGTCACAATTATTCATTAGTACATAGGATTCATATATGTGGGGGTGCAGCAGCAGCAGGTGTTCACTCTGCACAATGCACATTAACACAGAATGTTGACATTTAAGTCTGTTCAGTCAGGGGCAAACAAGGTTGCAGCTGTCACATTTACATGATAAGCAAAGCTATTGATGTTTTCAGCAATGTCATGACACAGCGAGCTCATGTGGATACAGGAAGTATCATGTGAAGAGTCAAAGAGCCCGTGGATCCCCCCTCCCTCTCCTCTCCGTTCCATCTGAGCGCATAAGATGGCTGCTGCTTCATCCAGAGGACAGGAAGGTGATGAAATGAGAAGCCTCTCTCTCCTCATTTCATCTCAACAAGATGAGATGAAATGCAGAGAAGCAGGGAGGCATTTACAGGGAGCAAAGCTAGTAAGATTAAGATGGGAGCAGAGGATTGAAGAACAAAGCAAAGGGGATAAGATGAGTTACAGTCCGCTGGTGTCTTATTCTCCAGAACCGCACAGTTTTAGATCAGATCAGAGCAGAGCAGTGGCAACAATGCAGAAATGTCCATCTTAAAGAAGTAAAGGTAAAATCCAATGGTGAAGACGTGTTCTTCTTTAAACCAGGAAAGAAAACTGGACAAGAAGGTGAATTCCCGTCATTTCCACTGCAATTTTACCTCCTCCCTTTAGGAACACATGTAGACACGATATACTGAAACATCACAGAGTAGTGCAGATTACTCCATATAGACAGTATAGACAAAACAAGTTCATCTCTGGATAACGTGCAGTGCAGGAAACATACAGTGAAAGAGCTGGAGCTGTGTTTGAGCTGTGTGTCTTGAGTGATGTTTGCAGTGTTGAACGGTTTATGCAACAACTTGTCAGTGATCATTGTCCGTGTTGTTCCTCTGCTCCCCCCCTGCTCCGAGTGACTCTCCACTGTCTCAGTTTTAGGAAACTGTGACATGCTGACATGTGCTCAAATACGATGAAACATCACTTGGACCACACAGTGTTTACCCCAAACATTATTCTGTATCAACGCCTGCGTGAGAATGGTTTTGTGATTTGAAGGACATTCATTTGCTGCAGATGAAACTGCCTTTGTATTTATTCGGATGGTTTATTGATTACCTGCACTGGTAGATTGACTGTTTGATTTCATGCAGAATCACTGTGAAATTATACAGCTTCACGTCATCATTACCCAGAGGCTGTGAATCACTGAGTATTTTGCATCTGTGTGAAGATTTAATACTTAGTATGAAATCACATATCTGTGATTCATGGTGCATGTGCCAGAGCACAACAGATGTACTGGTGCATATGCAGCCTGTGTTGTCCTCTTATAATAAAAGGCTGATATTCCACCAGCACTGCAGCAAATAAAAATACTGAAGTCAAAAAATGGACAACAGCAAAATGGAGCAGAAAAGCTCCAAAAATCATGTGGATGGTTTTTTGTTTGTAGCAAAATATCTTGACACATGTTAGATGGATTGCTATGACATTTGCATCCCCCTCTGGATGAACTGTTATAACATTGGTGATCTCTTAGCCTTAATGTGGCACCAATATCAGGTAAAAATGTCAGTTTGTCTTAATCACATTCTCATCAGCTTCAGCGGCACTTTGGAGTTCAGTGCTAATTTGCAAACGTTAGCATGCTGACACGCTAAACTAAGATGGTGAACGTGATAAATATATAAATAATATAATATCAACATGTCAGCATGGTGTTCATTCATCATCATTACCATCTTCATTATTACAGTGTTATCAGTAGGACTTAGAGGTTACCATCCTTTTGAGACTTGGTGCTGTAAAAACTGAAATGAAAAATCTGTGTGTGTGTGTGTGTGTGTGTGCGCGCGCATAATATTAGCACTCATGGTGACACTTTGACACTGAGTAAATGAAAGGAGGCCTAAGGATAGAAACAGGTCTTTGGCTTTATCAAACTGAATAATGTTCGACTATTAGAGTCAGCTGTTCTGTTATATGAGGGGAGCTCCTAATATCTGCTCAGGCACCTCATATACTCTTCAGATGAAATACAGCAATATAAATAAAAGATGTTAGAAATGGCCCTCTGCACACTGGGTGAACACTGAAAAGTACTTTAAAGAAAATATCACTCAGTATAATATTACTTAACTCCTGTGTGCCATCCAGATTGAGGTTTCTGCATTCACACCGCTCTCTAACTTTCTTTTTTAGCAGAGCGCAGATGAATAAATGTCACTGTGGGTGTAATTGTATGTTGTCAGCCATCACCACATACAACACAGAGATTAGGAAGGTAGTGAGCAGTAGGCTGCTCTGACTCAGCTCTATGGAGCTGTCCATCTGTCAGATACAAACACCCACTCTTTCTTACACACATACACATATACAGTATGCCACACATACAGCTGCCTGTGCCACCTGGTAAAAGAATGTCAACCTGGAATGAATGTCACCAGCTTTGAGTATCAGTCTGTGGGCAGCTTCAACAGTTTTCATGTCTGACTGCAAAAAACGCTTTTAGCCACATTAGCGGAGTAGCAGTAGGGATATCAGTCGGTTGGTCAGACCGAAATATTTCAACAGCTATTGGATGGATTACTGTAAATGGATTGTCATTCTTTGAAACATTCATGATCCCAAGATGATGAATTATTATGACTTTTCTGAATGGATTGTCACATTTATTCATGGTTCCATGATGATGAACCATAATGACTTTAATGACCTCCTGATTTTCCCTACAGTTCAAACCATGGTGTTGACATTTGTGGCTTTAAGTGAAATGTTTCAACAATTATTGGATGGTTTGCTATGAAATTTGGTGTAGTGTACATTCATGGTCCCCTCAGGTTGAATTGAAACAACTGCAGTGATCCTTTAATTTTTGCTCCAGGTCAAAAGTTTAGTTTTTAGTTTTGATATTCCTGTACAGTGTGTTTACTGCTAAATGGCACATGTTGATCTATGTGTGTTGCTGGATCTGTAATTAACCTGCATGCACGCAAACTTAGCTTTTGGCATTTTCAGGTTTTCGGGGTTGGGAGGAGAGGGTGTCTATTGTAACTCTCAGAAGGATTTTGTGTTTCTGCACAAAAGGATTTTTGACAGCCAGTTACCCCTGGCCGCCCCAGGTGTCAGTTAGAAGGGGAAGCACTGTAGCTCAACGTCTCCCCTTGACTCGTAAAACCTCTGGAAGCCTTATTTTCAGAATGCACAGCGGAAGAGAAGCCTTCTTTTGAGCCCTGGTGACCACAGCTCCAATATCCGCTGAGTCATGACTGACTCACAGGAACTGGTACAGTTACAGGGGGAATACGGGAGGAGTGGCCATATAGTCGCTTTTACCCACAATGCAATTATGCAAATGGAATCATTGGAGTGCCTCCTGCAGTTTAGTTCCAAGACGGCAGGTTATTGATCGGGGCTGAGAGACAGAGTATTGATGAAAAAGGGAGAGGGAGCGGTGTCAGGAGCGAGCAGGGTAGAAGCACACTGATATTTTCAGGGAGTTATTCTCTGCATGGTCATAACTCATGAAAGAAAGCAATCACTTCTCATTTTGATTGGTTAAGCTGACTATGGCAATATCACATGTATTAAATAATGGTTAAGAAAAGGTATTTTATACGCAGTCTGTAGTGGCAAATAAATAATTATTTCATCAAGGATTATTCCACATGTTTGAGGAAAATCCTTGTACTGTCCATGTTCTAGTTTAAGGTCTGGACAGTGCACAGATCCTTTCTTTGTGATTTATGGAAATGTGAGTAGATGATGACATGCACATGCAAATGAAGGAATTACACTCAGTGTGAATCTGAGATGTATTAGGTGGTTTCTGTTGCTGGACCAAATGCCACTGACTCACATGAGGGAGTGTGACAAAAACTGTTGAAGATGGCAGCGGTCCTGCAGTCAGCTGAAAATTCATCAGCTCCCTCTGCTAACACAAACACTGCCCTCTCATGGTCGGAATAGCACATGCTTCACATGCACACAGTATCATGTCTGGTGCACTGAGGAATAACATAGGGATGGAAAACAATTTGGTGTTTGTCCTTTAATTACGTTTCAGGATTACTGTGTCATTTCAGCTGTGTTAGTTTTGTTAATAGATCAGAGCTTCAACTGATTTATATTTTCATTATGGATTCACCTGCCTGTTATTTTTTTTTATTAATTGTTTGGTCTATATATGTCAGAAAATTGTGAAAAAAAGGCCATCACAAATTTACAAAGACATCAGACAGAGCCCAAAGATATTCAGTTTATTATCACATAAGACAAAGAAATATAGCAATTACAAATTATTCACACCTGAGAAGCTGTAACCAGATAATACTGATATTTTTGCTTGAAAAACACCTCAAATGATAAATTAGTTATAGTTTATGTTTAATTTTCTGTTGAATGTCTAATCAATTAATTGACTAATCTTTTCAGCTCCACAATAAATACATTTTAGAACATTACAACAACACTAACACCACATCTCATCTGGTCACCACTACACTACTGCTGATTTTCTTCACTACTATTAATTGTAATGTTACTGTGAGATCAGTTATTATAAAAATCATGTTGATTGATTGGAGCCATTTTAAAGCCATTTCAAACCTTTTATTCATCTCTCTCCAGAAAGGTCATCCGGATAAAGTTGTATTTTGTCTGTAGGTATATCGACTTTTTTTTTTTTCATCGCAGACATTTCGACTTGTCGTAGCAGGAAAAGCACAGGTGAAACACGTTTCGTTCACAAAGGCTCAGTTCCATCAAGAATCCCGGTAAATGAGCCACGCCAGCGAGCCAGCACGCACAATACAAAGACCCTGGAACAAGCTCACCTAAATGGGAAGCCAGTTATTATTAGAATTATTGATTCCACATGTGCTTTTCCTGCTATGATGAGCCAAAATGTCCTCTGTGAAAAAGGCCTATTGTGAATGTGATGTACTGACTGAGGGGCTGGAGACTGATAAACAGGCAGCAGGACAGACTGATGAGGGGCTCTCATTTTAAACTTTGGCTGGTTTGTGTTGATCATCCGTCTCTGTTGCCTCATGCTCTGACGCTCTGTTTTTACCATACATTTGTTTTTTCTGTTCATTCTGCCCATGCTCTGCAGCTGCTGGATGCCAGGAGAACCAAGGTTTGTCCCTATGTTTGCACCACATTTTGTGTGCACAACATAGAGTCACCTTCAGTGTGGCGTGTATTTTCAGACACCTGGCGATCCCTTTGCACCATACAACCTCCTCTCCTATGAATCCTGTAACCTCCAAAATGAAGTGAAATATTTTTCAGAAGTTCAGTCTTCCTCCTTATCCCGTTGAACCCTCGTATGTTTCCCCATAAGCACTGTAAAACTACACAGATTAATTTCTTTAATTACGTACAACCCAAACTTGTCTAGTGCTCCACCCCCCCCATGGTACCACAAACCCTTCAACCCCAGACTGCCTGTAAAGTTTTTTGTTTGATTTTTCAGTTTAAGAAATTGTTTCCACTCCTTCAAATCCTGATTGGGCCATTTTCTGGACATGGATTGATCTGTTTTTCTCTGGAGTTTTCTGCTGGAAGGAAATTTCAACAGGCAAACCAGAGCGAGCCTGAGTCAGTCTTTGACAGAAACTGGCCCTTTGGCTCTAACATTGTTCCCTTAAACACAGAACCAATACCCCTGCACACAGTAAAATATATTGGGCAGGATAGTGTGTGTTTTACTTAATTCTATCCTTGACACACAACAAATTCACAGCCCTGCACATGAACGTTTCCTCTCTGCAGTGTGTAGATACTGTAGGTTCTATTTATGTCTACATCCACCAGTTGTAACAGCTCGTCATTATCTGTTGCATGAGGCACAGTATTTGTATCCAGGAGTGTCAGAAAGCAAAGACCACTGCAGGAAAGCAGTGGGGTGGTCTCCTGCTTTGATTAGCAAGTTAACAAGCCTCATTAATTCTGCTCATGTGTATAAAAACAGAGCAACCTTTCACAGCACACTAATAAATTAATGTGCTTGACAGCTGTGATTTATCTCAGGTCTTAATATATTTTCTCCATTAGTGGTAAAATTGTCTATTATTCCAGAGGACTGAAGTCTGTTTCTTATTCCAGAATAAACAACAACATTTATTCTCACACATTTTCCCCAAAGAAGCCATACTGTATTTTGACAATATCAGTTGTTTACTGTCTATTTACCTCTAAAGATATCCCAAGGTAAGTGATGTACTCCCCATGTTTGACCCACTGTGGCATTTTTCCACAGAACCGTGTGCAACAGCATTTCAGAAGTGTGTGTTACTGTGTGTTACCCTCGTGTGTGGTGTTATCAAGACAAACTTTCTGTGTTTATAACAAAATTTATTTAAATAATTTTTGAGTGTCTGTGTGTGTGTACACGTGCGTGTGTTTGTGTCCATCAGCATCTCCAGATGACCATCCAGGCTCTGCAGGACGAGCTGCGCACACAGCGAGACCTGAACCACCTGCTGCAGCAGGAGAGCGGCAACCGCTCCGGCTCCGAGCACTTCACCACCATCGAGCTGACGGAGGAGAACTTCCGCCGCCTGCAGGCCGAGCACGACCGGCAGGCCAAGGAGCTCTTCTTGCTGAGGAAGACGCTGGAGGAGATGGAGCTGAGGATCGAGACTCAGAAACAGACTCTGGGTGCCAGAGACGAGTCCATTAAGAAGCTGCTGGAGATGCTGCAGAGCAAAGGGCTGCCCTCGGGGCCGGGCAGGGCGTCTGAGGAGGAGGAGCAGGAGAGAGCCAGGCGCATTGCTGAGGCAGAGGCTCAGCTGGGACACCTGGAGGTCATTCTGGACCAAAAGGAGAAGGAGAACATCCACCTTCGAGAGGTATTCTGTGACAGAGTTTGTGCTGATGTAAATATATGGGATGCACTGTCTAAGAGCTAAAACTGACTGTTTTATATTCTGCCACCACTAGAGGGCAGCACTGAATCTCACAAAATCTATATGCTGTCCCTGCTGTTCAAATTGAAGCATATTGATTATGTAATGCATAAACTGAAAACTGCAGAGCACTTTGGTTGAATTGTGTGTGAAGACAAACTTTTAATGCATTTTTTGGTGTGTGTTTTTATGTTTTTAATCTTCAGTCTTTTTTAGCCCTGATGCCTCTGCATTTGTTAGTGCTCACACTAAATTCTGCTGCTGCTGTGCCACATAATGTTGTGTCTTTTCTGTCAGGAACTGCACAGAAGAAATCAGCTGCATCAGGATCCGAGCAAAACCAAGGCCCTGCAGACCATCATAGAGATGAAAGTAAGAACCTGATTCACAATATAAAGCCAGATCATAACCAAACACTGTACTCACCATCTGTAAATGATTTTTCTTTAAGTAATTAACATATAGTTTGTTATCCAGCTGCAATAATTTTCATTTATTATTTTTGATGTACAGTAACTCCTCTAAATATGGTAACTATCTATGACTGTGCACAAACAAACAAATGACAGTTTATCTAAAATCAGATGTTGTATTCATATGAATTAGAGTCACTGACATTCACAGATCTTGTACTGTGTTAACTGCTGCATGTCTAAACTGAGGCCCACACTATGTGTTCTACTGACTCTATTGTTGTTATTGTAATCCTCAGCAGCTGAGTCAATAGTCAACACGCTGTCACATCTCTCTATCGCTCCCTCTCTCACACACAGACATGCAGACTCACACTGTGTATCAGCTCACAGAGCACTTGTGTAAACATAAACAAGAATCAATATTACTGTTCAACAGTTCAGCCATTGTTGCTCGCCGAAGAGGTGCAGCAGCCAGTCGCCGCCGAACTGCGACACGTTGGTTTCATGACGAGCAGCGGCACGTTTAGTCCTAATAATTAACTCTTCAATGTCACAGACCATCTGCAAACATCACAGGCTGCTGGTCTGTCATTTCAGCCCCATTTTGTGCAGGTTCACCACGTGCAGAGCTTCATTTTAAATATTTATTAAAAGTTTCTGAAGACACAAATACATCAGGCTGAATTACAGCAAAATGTAGATCAAGTGAAGCACATAACTTTGAAGCTTCCGGGAAAATTTAAAGGGCATTTAAATATTGGGACAAATATTCATAATAAATTAGGAAGTATTTAAGAAGATGGACTCGGACTGTAAGTTCAGAGCACCATTATCAGATGTGATTGCTTTTAGCTTTCAGCTTTTACACACATTAATATTCCATTCTGTAAGACCAACGCGGCTGTAATACTGTATGCAAATATTTATAATATGATTATATTCTAT
The DNA here is from genome assembly GCF_001640805.2 of Lates calcarifer. NCBI lineage: Eukaryota > Metazoa > Chordata > Actinopteri > Centropomidae > Lates > Lates calcarifer. The sequence continues at coordinate 23,613,123 of NC_066844.1, read as the reverse complement.
CCGGAGGGTAATAATGTCTGTTCAGAGCAGCACTTGTTGTAAGGCAGCTGGATCTGGCAGCAGAGAAATCAGGGCCATCCAGCAGCTGAACCCACTGTAGACACCCCCAGCCTCACTGCAGAGGCCTGACATCACTTCCTCAAAATAAATCATGACATCATCGCTGAGCTGACACAGCCCCTCTTCGCTCGGTTGGAATCGGCGCTGTGCAGGCCAGCCCCCCCCTCCTCCCCCCCTGCGCGGTCATGTGACATCTGTGTTCTGGGATCCTGCTGATTTGCATACAGAGCGAGGGAAGACCCGCCTCCTCCTCCTCCTCCTCCTCCTCCTCCTCCTCCTCCTCTCCTCCTCCTGTGCTGTGCAGGAAGACCCTGCATCTCTCTCCCCTCTCCTCTCTGCTGTGTTGATGCTGATGGAAGCACGAATAATCCTACCTCCCTCCTCCCTCCCTCCCTTCCCTCTCTCTCTCCCCCCTACATCCCTCCCGCCCTCTCCTCCTCACTCACCAGAGACAGTGCACAGTATATAGCCTGCTGCTACCATGGAAACAGGTGTGGTTGTTTATGACAGTGAGAGGCCAGTATGCAGGGAGATAGAGAGAAAGAGAGACACACAGAGGCAGGGAAAGAGAGATAAAGAGCAAGATTTACTGACCAGGTCGATGTACCAGTGATTACATGTGGATGGAATAAAATCTCCCTCCTTTGAAGGTACGGTGTCTTGTGTCTATTGCAGCTATGTTAGTTCACCGCCGTTTGTCTCGTAACACGGAGACCGAGGTGAGATGCAGCGGCAGGGCGAAGTGCATGTACATGTACAGTGCTCACGCATTGATGTTAACTCCCCTCAGATCCTTCTCAGGTAGTCCATCATTCCTCATTACGATACATTACCCATGTTCCTCTGCAGTGGGCAAGGACTGACCCTGCTAGTGGCCACAAGTTCATAAGTTCAGAGCCACTAGGAGGGAAGAAGGAGAGACACAAAAAGAGAGAAAGACAGGAAAGAACAAGGTTGCTCTGTGCTCTGCTGGAGAGGGAGATGGACCATGGCTAATCTTAAAGACGTTGTATTATTTATTTAAAAAGCCGTGAAGCTAAAGCTGCACTCGCAGTCGCAGTCCAGAGGCTGGATTCTGCATTGATCTGCAAGCAACTACGGCAAAAGCTACAGCTTGTTACTTTTCTCCCTTTTCCCCTCTGCACGTTTCTCTCTGGTCCTGGCTGATCTCTCATCGTGCTGGATGTGCGCTCAGTATTTCCCAATGGTGATTTATCCTCTGAGCTGCTGCAAGGAGCTGGGTAGAAAGCTTCTGATTTCACCGACAGATGCTGCAGTTGCTCTCAGCTACACCAAAAGAGCTTTTTCCAGTTTCTCTTTATCTCCCTGTATCTCCCTCTTTCACACTCTCTCTGCCTTTTAGTCTCTCTAAACCTTTTTTGTTGTTGCTGTTGCTTTCAGTCTCTCTGTTTGTCCTGGACTCTTGCCTCTAGTTCAGGTTTTATTTGCAGCATGCAACTTGTGGACATGCCAGTCGGGGTTTTGAGGTGTGTCTCCTCTGCGTGTTTGTGTGCAGGACACCAAAATCGCCTCTCTGGAGCGCAACATCCGAGATCTGGAGGATGAGATCCAAATGCTGAAGGCGAACGGCTTACTGAACACAGAGGACAGAGAGGAGGAGATCAAACAGATGGAGGTCTACAAGAACCACTCTAAGTTTATGAAGACCAAGGTAGATACCGTCTTGCCGCTATGCATGTACTAAGTAGTAGAAGCGCAGATCCTGTGGAAAATATGGCTGAAAAACATGGTGGAGTCGCTTTGGAGTACAGACAGACCTGTGCAGAGAGGAGAATACTAGATGAAGCTGATGTGTCACTTAAATTAGCTGCTTTAGCATTTAGTGTCATCAGCAAAGTGTCCTGCTGGCAACAATCTGAGAGATGCTTCACTGCTGGTTTTTTTTTTTTTTTTTTTGCTCAGTGTTAAGAATACCAAAAAAGGCAAAATCAGCCAGTACCTGCTGTGGCATCAGAAAATACTTCACTTTATGTTCTCAATTACGTAAGAAAGCTTATTCTGCTGCCAACAGACAATTGTGATGTTCTGTTCGAAGACTAAAGCGTACGCCTGCTCCCATTGTCAAAGCGATAGATAAGTCCTCATTAAACCGACTTCACCTGCTTTAGTCTTCAGACCTGTCAGTGTTTCCATCAGCCCACGCTCTGTGACGACATGATAACTCGTGTGTTTCGGCTGCTGTGTGTCAGTAGTTAGAGCTGCGCTGTCAAGCCTTCGGCATACGTAACCGCCTGTAAACTGTGATTGTGTTAAGGTGTGTGTGTGTTTGTGTGTGTTGCTCTCCGGGGTTCATGTGTCTCTCCGGAAGCTTTGACTCTTGTGTTTACATACCGCTCCACATATTAGCCGACCAGGCGCAGACCAGCCACAGTTTTGTTATTCTATTTTTAGAGCTCTTTTCATCAATCATGAATAGAGATGATGTATAATATATGATGAATGCAGGGGAGTCAGTCCCAAATGCATTTTTAATGAGAGAAAAGCGTGTTGATGAAAATAGTGCAAAAGCTGCACAGACTAAAAAGAGGTTCCTCTCGCTTTCTCTCTGCCACACACACACACACATGCCGCCATGATGGTGAAACAATACACTGCTAATGTAAACTGGTTCAGCGTGTTGCCTGTTTGTCGTGTCGTGCAGATTGACCAGCTGAAGCAGGAGCTGTCGAAGAAGGAGTCAGAGCTGCTGGCTCTGCAGACAAAACTAGAGACCCTCAACAACCAGAACTCGGACTGCAAACAGCATATCGAGGTGCTCAAAGAGTCTCTCACTGCCAAGGAGCAACGTGCTGCCATCCTGCAAACAGAGGTAATGAAAAACTCTTAACTCGTTTGTGGACATACAGTAAATCAACCCTAACAATACACTGCCTCACAAACATTTTCATCCTCCCAGCCAAACTGAGCAAATAATAGTCTTGCCTAGGGCCTGAGGCTTATTACTGCAAATCATATCAGCACTTTATTTACTTTGGGGACTTCAGACTAACTGAACTATGACTCAGGGCACCGCCAAAGAAACAGTAATGTGGAGTGTACTGTCACAGCACATCTAATAAACATCAAAAACATCAAAAAGCTGCACTAACAAATAAATAATGCAGCAGCATTACGGTTACTGAGATGCACAAACTGAAGATCACCACACTAATAAATCCTCGCTCAGCATCCGTGTCTTTTCTGCAATTGCATGGAGATTAAGTGAAGATGAATAAATACTTGAAAGCACTTCCAGCGAATGCTGTCTTCAAAATAAGCCAGTTTTAGAGTAACAGTTTTAGGTCATTAGCAAATTCGTTGTGTTTGATGACTCCTATAAAGTTTTTTGCTCAATTACAGTTAAATCCACATTATGTGATGCTCTTTTATTTTAAGTGGGATCGCTGTATGGGGTTCCTCTGAGGTGTTTCTTCTGGGTGTTTCATGTTTCAGGTGGATGCTCTACGTCTGCGTCTGGAGGAGAAAGAGTCCTTCTTGAACAAAAAAACCAAGCAGCTGCAGGACCTGACGGAGGAGAAGGGCACGCTCGCCGGAGAAATCAGGGACATGAAGGACATGCTGGAGGTCAAAGAGAGGAAGATCAATGTCCTGCAGAAGAAGGTGAGAACAAGAGAACCTCACAGTTCATCTTATTTATGTGTTAAACTGAACTATGTACTGTAGGTGTTCTCCAGATGTAATCTGACATTCAGGATAACCGACAAGTTTTTCTGTCAGGTTCTTGTGTCCTGAGCTAAACCAGTCGCTCTGTGAAAATACAAAGCAGAGTGGTTACTCTCTCCATTAAGAGTGAGAGAGTCTCTGTTGCTCTCAGGGGGAAAGTGTCCATAGAAAGACAAGCAAGAAGATATTTCTGCCTCACTGGCTCTAGTGTGTGTGTGTGTGTGAGTGTGTGCTATAAATACTCACAGAGTGTTACTCCCTCTCTCACCCTAACCTGCTCACCCATTCCCTTTTGCTTTTTTCCTCCTATCACACCTCCTCTCCCTCATCTACCCACTTTTATCTCTCTCTTTGTCACCTCTCCTCCTTTCTAAATCTTTGTTTTTCTCCAGATGTGCCTGTTTGGTTTTGCTTATCTTTTATGTGTCATGTAATATAGTAAATTACATATATTTTGCTGTCTATAAAGAGTTTTTATACTAGACTTAATTGCTCACCAAAGACAGCTGGATTCTACTTTTTATTCTACCGTGCTTCTCACATTTCTTCTCAAAAGTCTGACACTTTTTGATGTATTTCTTCCTGAAATGGAAAATGCTACTGTGTAAACCCTCAGCACATTTCAAGCTCTGAACATGACGTTGTCTGTGGAGGGTTTTAATCTTCAAAGACTTTTGTAATCGCCAACCATTACGCCAACTTTAAAATACTCCTCTGGTTTTGAGATCACGCTTATTACTTATGTTTGTCTTGCTTTCTTTACTCCCATGTTGCACCACCATTCTGCCGACCCCCTCCTCCTCCTCTTACTCCTCCTTGAGCCAGATTGAGAACCTGCAGGAGCAGCTGCGGGACAAAGACAAACAGCTGGGGAACCTGAAGGACAGGGTCAAGTCTCTGCAGACCGATTCCAGTAACACAGACACTGCCTTGGCCACCCTGGAGGAGGCGCTGTCAGAGAAGGTACAAGACTGCAGCAAACTGAAGACTGAAAAATTATTTGACTAAGTAATTTTTCTTTATTGCAGGTTTCTGTCCCTCTGAGATGAACAATGTCAGGGCCTGTTTTTATCTAACGGTATAACTCAGAATTGGCTGTTCTCTAGTATTTGCATGTGATGTGATTTCCTGCTCCAGTTTGGTTTTCTTTTTAATTACTATATCAGCCAGTATTTTTTTTTCTCTTTCTCTATTTCATCCTTATTTATCAAAATAACATCATAACATGGCATAAAATCCCTAGATGGTCTCCCTAGATTTTTGCATTTTAGTTGAATCTGATCTAATTTATGTCTTCTTCTCATAGATTATTATTATCTAATAAATATTATTATGCTATTTTCATATGTTAATTGCTTCTGAAGATATTCAGTATTTCACAAAATGAAATTAACTTCAAAAATAGTCAAATCAAATGCAGATCCAGGGTAAATCTTTGTCTCTGCTGCTCTTAAAGATCACTCTCAAACTCTGCTTAAAGAAAGAACGTTACTTGATAGATGTGTTTTATTATTATTCATTGTAATTCTTAGTAGTTTAAATATGTCACTTCCCCCTGTTTTTGTGCCTGTGTGTGTGATAGGAGAGGATTATAGAGCGTTTAAAGGACCAAAGAGAGAGAGAAGACAGAGAACGTCTGGAAGAGGTGGAATCCTACAAGAAGGAGAACAAGGATCTGAAGGAGAAGGTCAACAGCCTGCAGATAGAATTAACAGAGAAAGAGGTCAGTGCATGGAGTGAAGAGATTTTCTTCTTTTCTTATGTTCGTGTGTAGGGTTGTGTGCACTTGAATGCATATTGTACACATGTTGTGCCTCTATGTTTCTCCACCCTGCTTTACTGTAAAACATGCACTGTACCTCTTTGTATGTACTGTGCAGCCGGTATCCGTGCTTCTGTCTTTCAGTAGGCCTCTATATGACATTTAAGCTGCTGCCTCTGGCGCTGTCTTGCCTTGTTACACCTGCTGACACTGTGCTGGCCCGCCTAGTTTGAACCTGTGCCGCCTGTCTGTGCTGTTTGTCCATCTGCAGTCCAGTCTCATCGATCTGAAGGAGCATGCTTCATCCCTCGCGTCCTCTGGCCTCAAGAAGGATTCAAAGCTCAAATCACTGGAGATCGCCATCGAGCAGAAAAAAGAGGAGTGTAGTAAGTTGGAGACGCAGTTACAGAAGGTAGGTGTTTGTGGTACAGTCTAGAATCACCCACATAAGCATCATCATACAAGCAGCTTTGGTCTAAAATTTGTAAGACTGTCTGTATTTAGATTTACATCCTTGTCGTTATGTCAGACTTGAAAAAAACCTCTCCAAAATTCATCCAAAGCTAAAATTGCCACAATAGTCCATCACAAAATCATGTTCATACAAATGTACAGGTGCTGGCAGAACAGTCTCAGCATTAGGTTTATGCAGTAGCTGTTTCTGGAGCATTTGATTCTATCACGCAATGAGGAAGACCATATGATATGATTAAAAGCTCGAGAGCAGCTACTGCATGGAGCCTGTAGTGAGATTGTTTTGCCAACTGCTGTATCCAGGGTCAAGAATTAAATTTTAGGACCTAATTTACAGTTATTATATTGTTGCGTATTGTGTTTTTTTTGTAGTTAACACTGTAATTTTTTAAAACTGCCTCAATTTTCTTCTTTTACTGTGGCTGAGCACCTCTGTCCTGACTGAAGACTGTAGAGATGTCCCTGTTTAATTGCGCTGAACTGTAGATAAAAAGCTGCTGTGAAGAAAAGAATTAGCTCACTGTGAGACCAGGGGCCACTTGAATGGAGACTGTTAAGCAGTTCTAGACTTAAATGAATGATTTATTTCTTTTATTTTAATGAGTTTGGTTTCGTATTGGTTGAGTGAGTTTTCCTTGCTCAGAAATGGCCACAACTCAGGCCTTGTGCTGGGTGTTGTTGAGGTGGTGAGGAACACACTGAAAGACTGATAACAAACTCCTCAACAGGACAAATATTCAGGAGACGTAGAAAAAGTAAACACAGTGAAATTACATAATCCCTCATTAAGCTAATTCCTTGTTTGAAACGAGGAGAAGTTTTCCTCATATCACTGATCTGGACTGAACCGGGGACGTGAACCTGTCTTATATAAAACACAGTTAATTAGGATAATGGCTACTGTCCTGCGTTCTCTCCTGTTACAGGCTGCACTGCTTTGTTAGGCCGCTGCAGGGAGCAGACAGTCCATTAAATAATCTCCCCTCCCCTCCGTCTCCTCCTACTTCATAATCCACAGACTATCCCTGTGTCTGTTCCTCTGCATTTGTCATGTCTGTGTTACCCTCAAACCTGTAACAACATGTGCTGTTACTGATGTAATCAATTTGTCAAACATGTATTGTAACATGTCTGATCCTGCTGTTCTCTCCTATGAGCTCAAACTAAATTCTAATGCTTCACTCTCCCGGGTCCCCTCCCTCCTCCTCCTCCTCCTCCTCCTCCTCCTCCTCCTCCTCCTCTCCACTCCTTCCCTCAACCCGTCCGTTTGCAATGTAGCAAGCTGAGCAGCTATTCAGTCACATGAACAATCCTGTAAGTCCCTCTCTTGAGCTCTCTGAGGCACATATTGAAAGCATGAGGACACTGATGACTTCTTTGAGATATGCTAGATGGTGATCGTGCCAGACCCCAGCACAGGTTCTGCTTTTCACCCACTGCCCCCGCCCGGATGCATGTTGACCATTGCACTGTACTGATACAATGAGCTGTATACTGCACTCAGAGTCCTGTGAAACGTACTCATCCTGCAACTGTTTGTGTTTGTGACACGTGGTGAAACTGGTGCTACATACACAATACTTAAAGTTCACTTTATTTGGTTAGTTGGAATTTCAGATATACTGAATATACAGCACAGTATGTGTAATTATTTATATTTTTTTAATTGTTACTGTTGATTAGCTAAGCTTTCATTCACTGGACCTACATCTGGATCAATGTTTGACATTAGGAAATTCCAGAGCTTATGATTTGTAATACAAGCACATGGGAGGTACAGCTTACAATACTAGTTCCTAAGGCCTAAATACAAAGGCCTCAGACAGTGACTGTGACGGAAGTGAAAGGACGTGACCTGGAGTTAGCTTCCGGTTTTGACACCTGCAATCCACCAGTGAAAAACATTTGGCCTTATGGTTGTCGAACTGTGAAAAACATCTTTTCTGAAATATTTATTTTTTGCTGTATTACATTTGAAGATGATGCAAAAATGATTTCGATTTTAGATTCTTTTACAGAATTGAATTCTGTGTATTTTAGGATACCTGTAAATATCCAACTCAAGCTTTGCATTATTTCTCTGGGTGGACTAATATTGATTTTTAAAGGTGATACCAATATTTGATATTTTCTCACGCATATTACAAACTCTAGGATAAACAAAATACTGAAAGCCTCCATAAAGTGGAGTTCCTACAACCCTTTACTGTCAGTACAGAGCCTAATTTGTATGTCCAATAAAGTTTTCTTGTAGGTTTTTTTAATCTACCTCTGCAGTGATTATTGGTTTGAAAATGACTTTATGTAAACTTTACAGTCATATCAGTGAGAATAATCTAAATCCTAACATCTCTCCTCATGCTTAAAATATGAAACTTAGCATTAGCCGACAGGTTGACTTGGTCTCTGTTGCTTCTGTTCCTCCATTGTTTTGACTGACGATTGCAAAGACTGTGCGGCTTCGTTGGGTTTTGCATGATTTTGGTCGACCTTGTTGCATGTTGTCACTGTCAGTGTTGCCACGCTTCTCTTTTGTCTCGGTGTGGTGCAGTTAGCTGAGGGTTATCAGCCGTGGTCAGAGATCGCTGCAGTGTTTTGGTGGATGGCTCTGTATAACTCTTGCACTTCTGCGACCTGTGTTGACATGTGTGGCTGCATATTGTCTCGAGGGTGATGTGTTTCAGTGTGATAATGTAATTGACGGAGAGTTACAAACTGTTGCAATAATGGTGAGATTAGTCCATGTTGACCAAACAGCAGAGCTCTGATTAGTCTGTGACAGATAACTAATGAGACAGAGTCATGAGTTAGCATTTCACTGCCACTGATTTGTTACTATTTTTTGCTTATTAAAATGCAGTCCTGTACACACATACACATACACAGTCCCGTACTTTGCATACTCACCAAGTGTGCAAAGTGACTGGGAGTCTCAAAGGGCTGTTAAATGGAGCTAAATAATAGCTCTGTTAAAGCTAATGAGCCAGCACCAGTAATGATGCCTTTGTCCACAACATTTTACTCTGCTTTATTCATTCAGAAAGGGGGGGGGGGCAGGGGGAGTAGTTAATGTAAGACACTGATGACTACAGTGTGCTGTATGTATCTCTCTTCCATGGCCAGTAAAACATTCTGTGTTGCGTTGCATGTTTGTGTTATAATATTAAGTGACTGTATCTTTTGTGTGTGTGCGTGTCGGTGTGCGAACACAGAAAGCCCACGAGGTGGAGCAGCAGTCGGGCTCCAGGGGGAACCCGGAGTACGTGGACCGGGTGAAGCTGCTGGAGAAGGAGGTGAGCTACTACAAGGACGAGGCCAACAAGGCTCAGGCGGAGGTGGAGAGGCTCCTGGACATCCTGCGAGAGGTGGAGACTGAAAAGAATGACAAGGACAAGAAGATCGCTGAGTTGGAAAGGTAACTATTTCTGACTGTCTAGAGAAGTTAGTTAAAGTATTTCAAGACATTTGATCTTCAGTTTAGCCTCTACTGATGTAAATACTCCCTCAGTCTCATCTACTATCTTAATAGTGACATAGTGTCATAGAAATAGAGAATACTCGTACTCTGTTCATTTCAGTTAATGTATTTGACCGATACTTCAGCATCTTACAAAGAGTGCATTCAAACTCAATAGGAAGAAAAGCAAAATGTCATAAAAAACTGAAGGGTTGCTTCACCAAAATGACCAAAATCCATTTTCTCCCAGGTCTCTACTGTTGTCATGCACATAGCTTTGGTTCTATCTATGAGGGTTTTAAGATATTCTTATTTAAGTGATGTGTGGACCACAAACAAAATTCATCCTATTTGTTAGGTTGTGAGCAGTACATTCACTTTCTTTTTTCCGGGGGTTTCAACAGTCAAAGTTCAAATGTCTCTCAAATGCCCTGTGCCGCGTGCTTTGTATTTTATGTGAGCTTCCGTGTGCTTTTGTATCCACGTACATGTCATTTCTGTGTTTTTTTTTTTATATACAACTGTGACGTCATAATGGTCTGTCAACACTGCACTGGATCCAGTCATGGCTTTTGTATAATACGCTCAGAAATGCCTTGAGATACACCAGGCAGGCTGTTTGTAAAAGTTCTGACACTATGTTAGATGTGAGCACAAAGTGCCCCTCAGTCATCCCCTTAATGGAAGACATCTCAGTTAATGGACCACATAAATAAAGCTGGTGGCCTCCCCATCAGCTCTTGGCTCACCTCTCAGCGCGATACGTGGTGCAGAGTCTCCACGCTGGAAACAGCTTTTGGCTTCGGTCCGGCCGATGCCTCTCTGGAGGAGAGTGTCATTTTGTAGTTCACCTGGAATGGATTTCAAACTGATGAGACGGAGACAAAGATTGGTTGGACTGCATGAGAACCAAACACGAGCGCTGTCCACAAATGACAGCCCCCACCCTCTCCTCCCCTGCCACTTACAGAGTCCCAGTCCCACAACTTATTGTTAAAGACAGTTATATTTTTCCTTCCCAGCCAGTGAGAGGGTCCACTTCGTTTCAGTGTCATGCTAATGTGTTAGAGGTGTTTGATTAATTGAGTGTTCTTGTCCTTTTTTTGCCATCTTTACCCACTTTTTTCTGTCCTGTTCCCTCTTTCTATTTTCCGTTTCATGCCCACCCGTCCCTTTTTTTTTACCCTCTGTCATTGATCACTTTCCACCTTGGTATTGAACTTCCCTTTTTTTCCCTTTCTCAAATCCTCAACCTCTTCTCCATCTTCCTTGCAACTCTCTCTCTGTTGTGCCCCACTCCCCTTCCCACCGACACCAGTCCCCCTCCCTCTGCCCCTCGCCCTACCCCTCGTCCCGGTGGCAGAGCTCCCCCTGACCCGCTCCCTTCTGTGTCCGCTGCTCCCCAGCAGATAGGGGGCATGGTGTGGGATTTCCTGGGAAAGTGAGTGCTCTGCCCTGGCACTTCAGCTCGGCTGCGTGGTTAAAGTCTCCGACTGCGACTGCTGCAACTGCATCTGGTTTCACCCGTGTGCCTGGGTCTGCCTGCTGTCTGAAGGATTCATAGATCTTTGTATCACAGTGACAAGCTCTGTTTTTATTGTCATAACTGTACCTGCGCACATGATACAAAGATCGCTGGATTCATGTTTGCTTTTATTTCTCTAGCATGCGTTTATGGTTAACTCTGTAGGTTTTGGTCAGTCTGTGTGAGCATGTGACTGTGTGTGTGTGAGAGAGAGAGAGAGGGAGAGAGTTTGTGCCGCATGTTTATTTACTTCAAACTGCATGTGACGACCAGCATTAACAGCCATTTTATCTCTGCACTGATGACAGAATGGGGATTTGAGTCAACAAAAAGTCAGTCGTTTGACAACTCACCTTACAAATCAGCAAATTAAAATGCCATACACAGTGTGATTAATTGCACAGATGTGACTCATACTGTATGTGTCTCAATACTAAAAGTCAACGTGATGTACAAACCTTCACGTTAAAGGTTTGTACTTCAGCTGAAGTGCAAAACAACAGGTCATAAAGTTTGAAAATATATGTCTAGGCATATATTCTGTGATAGTCCTGTGGTTCCCTGAGCAGTAAGCATTATTTCACACTGTTTTTCCTGTTGTGGACTGTTTCTGTGATGATGCATGGTAGAAATGATCACACCAAGGACTCAGAACCTGGAACCAAATTTCACAGTTTACACAGGAAGAAAAAAATCACAGCTGTAACTAAAGGCCCCTTTTAAAATTTGCACTTGTATATAAATATTTAATACTAAGAAAGACTGTAAATACTACTCTATGTACTCTATTATTAGCAGTGTGTAGAACTTGGTGTGATTTTCCCAACTACTCGTGCTTCTTTTGTACATTTTAGTTCAACAGTGTATGTGCTATACCTCCCTGTGTCCTTTGTTGAAGTATCTTGCACACTAATACACACGCAGACATGCACACACATACAGCCATTTGTGTCTTTTTGTGGTGTTTGGTGTGGCTGCTTGTTACAGCTCACTGTATGTGAGAAGTTTCTGTTTTTAGAGCTGAGGCCTCCTCCTGCCATGAGCACGCTTCCCCTCGCTCATTCCAGCCACCCATCTGCCTCATCCTACATCACCCTCCTCATCTGTAACTCTCAGTTACCCTCGCACCTTCAGATCATCCCAGTAACATCACTTGACAGCCCTTCTCTTTTCAAGTGGTTTTTCCCTGGCGCCCGCCCTCCTGCTCTCCCTGCCCCAACCTGCCCCACCCCGCCCCACTCCAGCCTGCCCTGCCTAGCTTGCTCTACCAGACACTAAGGGAAATGATCAGCCTAGTGGCCTGCATGAATAGAGGTGCTGTGCTCCAGGTCTACACGCGCTCAGTGAGTGAGGTGCTGTAGTAGGTAGGGTCTGGACTGAACCCTTGTTCCTGAAGTGTGTTGGTTCAGTCGGGTCTCTTCTGTCTGAACAACCCCTGCATCCATAACTGATTCTCTCACTAGCTCACTCCCTTCTCGCCCACTTGGTCAAACCACTGTCGGCTTCCCTTCCTTTTGCTCGGCACTTAAACCTGTCCTCCTCCCCTCTTCTTTTGCCCGGCTGATTTTTGCCTGTCTGACTGCATGTCTGCCATTCCCAGGCTTGGCAGCAGATGCACATGGTTCCATGTTTTCAGAGAAGGTGCATCCTGCATCCGCTGTGTCAGGCTGCAGAGCAGCAGCTGTCACAGGCACCTTTGTCAATCAGTGAACACACTGTGATCTCCTCTGGGTCCTCTGTATTGTTTTCTTCTTGTTGTTTCTTTATGTTCTGGTTCTAATGTCTCTTTCTTAACTTTTTTTTTCCTGTGTGTGCTCTCGTCTCCTGCTTTCAATGTCCCCTCCACTTGTCCCGTCGTCCCCTTCTCTTCTACCCTTTCCTCTCCCCGTCTGCAGTCTAGCTCCCAGGTAAGCAATGCCCCTGCCCCCATCGTGCCCCCCATCTCTTCCTACCCATGCTAACTCTGGTGCCTAAACCTGTGAGTCATCTCAGCAATATCATTTTAACATGAGGCTATCAACTCATTTGTGATGCTCATGTCTTGTTGCTGTCCTGGTGATCTCATGACTGGTACTATTTTAAAATAAGTCTCATTCAGAATGCACCTGACATGATTGTCCACTACACTAATTGTACTTGTTTGTGTTTCGTGTTTTTGTTGTGGTATATGCACCATAACTACAGAATGGGTCTCAGAACGATGATTGACATGAAAATGTTCTTAAACGTTTTGTGGTTTTACAGACAAGGAGGCAAAGACCAGACTAAAAAGGGTCCAAACATCAAACTGGGACCACAAGGGGACAAGAAAGGCTTAGGACAGGACCCTCGTAAGGACAGCTCCATGGATGGTGGCCACCACTTAAAGGTGCAGGTTTTACTCATGAGAAATATTCACTACAGACGATGCAGGGTTTAGTACTAATGTTTGTTGTCCATCAGCTGGAGGAGCTAATGAACACGCTGGAGAGGACGAGGCAGGAGCTGGACGCCACCAAGCAGCGTCTCTCCTCCACACAGCAGTCTCTGCAGGAGAGGGACACCCACCTCACCAACATGAGACAAGAACGCAGGAAACAGCTGGAGGAGATCCTGGAGATGAAGTTAGTGACTTTTGACATTAGCTTTGCAAAGACTGCCCACAGTTTCACTTCTCTTTATGTGTTTGTGGCAAGTCCGTGGATGGATTTTTTTTTTTATTTAAAGGTGAGAGACAGGGCAATTCATTTATACCAAAGGACCAAAAGTCACATCTGCATTTTACCCTACTGCTGAGAGAACAGAATCAATCTTCACATCTAACTCTCTGCACTGAAAGCAGATAAGGGCATTTCCAAAATGTCAGACTTATCATTTAAAATCTCAGAGTGAGAAATGAGCTTGAGAAATGTGGTCTGATTTGTGATGCTAGTTTTATGTCCATCCTTTAGAGGAGAACAAAGCAATCAGGTTTTTGGGTTGTGGCATTGATCATCATCTAGCTCCATTGAAGCTGGATCCTGGCCAAAAGCATCTTTTCTTGCACTTAAACAGCATTTGACATTGATGCAGGTGAATTGAATTGATGGGGTCAAAAAATGAAATGGCTTAACAATATAGTACTCATTTAATGTCCTCTCTCTATATTTGATATAAGTGCCTAATCTTGTTTTTCTTCTTCTTCAGACAACAAGCTCTGCTGGCAGCCATCAGCGAGAAAGATGCTAATATTGCACTGCTGGAACTGTCTGCCTCCAATAAAAAGAAGACCCAAGAGGAGGTGCTGGCCCTCAAGAGGGAACGGGACAAACTGATGCACCAGCTCAAACAACATGTTAGTACTGCGGCACAATGTCAAGGAAATATCTCTCTGCACTGTAACTCGTTGCCAAGGCAACGTTAATCAGTATGAAAAATATAGCTGCACAGGGCAACTAGCCATTTTTCCCATTTCATCTACAGGAGGTTGTACATGCACACGGCCACTGATATGATTTTGCTAGTTCAGTTTTGGCACTTTTCCCAAATGTAGCATTTCATAATTTTGCAGTATGAGTCAAAGCTGATGTTTTTCAGGGGAAGTGAAGTCAAGTCCAGTCAAGTCTAAGACAGGTCACAGGTTTCACTTCACCAGCTGCAAGGCACTTGTACCTTTTCTGGTCATTAACATGGCATTTAAATAGTTTTCTATCAACAAGTCTTTTACATGAGGGTGAGGGTAAATCCATTGATAGAATAAGCCTGTTAATTTAATATTTTTGGTCTTTGAGGAGTCTCACACAGGTCATGTCTGAAATCTTCATTTTTGTGACCTTTTTCTAATAAGTCTTGAGTTATACACTATCAGGTCTGGCAATAACAATCTGGTCTCTTTATGTCACTGTAAACTGCCTTGATAACTTCCCTAAAAATTGTCAGTGTCAGTGCCATTATTAAAGCTGACACATACTGCAGTGATATTTGACCTGATATAAGTCACTCATGTAGCTGCCTTTTTAATTTCTTTACATTTAACATGACATGGAATAAATGTTAACTTTGAAGTTAGTAACACAAAAAGTAACTTCATAAACCATTGCAGGGAAAAAGAGAAAAAGTGGTTATAAGTCAATGCTGACTGATTAAAGGAGCAGTTCATTATTTTTTTACAGGCTAGGATGCCAGGCTAGCTGTTTCCCTGTGTTTTTGGTCTTTATGCTTGGCTAAGCTAATGGGTTTAAGTTAATATTTAGCATACAGGCATACATGAGTGTTTTCCCCAAAGTGTCTCAATTTTACCTTTCAAGCCACAGTGACCTTGACAACAGAGACGAGTCAACAGCTGCTATAGTCTAAAAAACTGAACCTTATGGGAACATTATTGCACTGTTTTGTATTATACTGCAAGGTTTCTCTGTTGTCCATTATGAGTACATAATGTTCTGTTTAACAGCTGCAGATCATCACGCTCTAACCACCTTGCTCTTCCCACAGACACAAAGCCGAATGAAGCTGATAGCCGACAACTATGAAGATGAGCAATATCATCCACACGGTCCTCACCACCCGCAGCCTCAGCCCCCACATGCTCAGCCTCAACCTCAGCCCCAGTACCCCCACCCTCCCCACGCCCAGCAGACTCCATACCCACACGCCCCGCATCCGCAACATCCTCAGCATCCTCAGCATCCACAGCATCCTCAGCATCCTCAGCACCCACAGCACCCACAGGGCCCCCCGCAGCACCCGCACGCCCAGCAGCCACAACCACAGTACCCCCACCCACAGCACCCACAGCACCCCCAGCAACATCCTCAGCATCCCCAACCACCTCCCCAGCACCAACAGCACCCACGTCCCCCGCAGCCCCAACACCCTCACCAACAGCACCCCCAGCACCCGCCACAGCACCCACATGGACACCCCCCTCCGCAGCACCCTCATCCTCAGCACCCGCACGGTCCTCCCCAACAAGGGCCGCACCCTCAGCATCCGCACCCGCAGCATCCGCAGCATCCGCAGCACCCGCAGCACCCGCAGCACCCACACCACGGCCAGCATCCACGTCACCCGTCGCCCCATCATCGTGGAGGGCCGGCCCGAGGACCCCCACATGCTGGTCACCGCCCCTCCCCAGATCAGGTTAGATTTCTTCCCATGTCATTCCTGTTATCATTTTTAAAAACCAATAACTTCAACACAATAAACACGCAGAGCTAGCAACTGAAGTATTGTCAAATCAGCCATTGTGTAGTGGCACAGTGTTGCCTGTGGTTCACATAGAACAACAATGATACAAACTGAGGAGCAGTAGTTTCCTAATATTGTTAAACCATAGCAGTGCTTTTAACAGTTTTTCCCTGCAGCTGAGGAATCCTGAGTGTAACAGCTGGCTTCACCTAACATAGAAAACCACGTGGGTCTCATTGTACAGTATCATTTTAGTTATTTTGGTGGGTACTGGTTCAGTTGTTTCAAACCCCCACAGAGGTCTCAGACTACATTTAGGACTATGACAAATGTCAACTCTGACCATTCATGTCACTAATTGTAGCCATAACGTCACTGCTTTCATCAGGTTCAGGTTTCCTGATATGGTGGTTTTGTTTTCTCTTTCTTTTTGCTTATTTCTTTACTTTCAAAACAAATTATAAAAAGGCAGCCAATATAAAGGTCACCTTGTTTTCTATGTGGTAAAACATTAACAAAAATGTACAGTAAATGGAAATGAGCAAATCATTCAGCATCAATGGCCCATCCCCTATGTGATGATGTAAATCCACCCAATTCAAAGTGTAGCTGTTTGCCAAAAGTAGCACTGAAACTACTTAGTGCTGTACTTTATTTTGCACATTAATACCTTCTCCTCTTCTCTTACTTTTACTTTTGAACAAGCTTATTTCTATCTTGCTGCTGTGCTGGTGATGTCTTTTGATCAGCAGTTACACCAGTTTCTCTCTGCTTTTCTCCCTCCATGCATTTCACTCCTGTTGGACTATTAACACCTCCAACAACAGGATGATGAGGAGGGCATTTGGGCATAATCCTTGCTGTGACAACCAAAGCTCTAATGTTGTTTTGAGGGGTGAGATATAAGACTTTTCCACTTCATGATTCTGAGTCCCTTGCCTGCCTGCAATTTCTACTGAGTTTTGTAACAAACTAAAGAGCTACATGACATCTGGATTTCTTTATCTTTTGCATTCAGATGATTCAGTCACTACTGGAGGAGCACAGCCACGCCATGATGTTGAAACACTACCCAACCAAATATTTATTATCCCCACTCAATCAACACTCAGCAATGGGACTTTTGTTTATTTTCCGGGGAAGAGGAGGGTGCACTCAGGTGTGCAGGTCGTGTGAGGAGACTGACAGCTGGGCAGGTAATTTCACTCCTTTTTACTCATAAATGTTGTTTAAAGATACATTTCCAAACTGAAGCTTAAACCATGTTCTTCTTCATTTTCTACTTAAGATGACGTGGGACCTCTTCTTTGTGTGAACAGGAGCAGATGTCAGCCACTTCCTCCACACAAGACCGCAGATGCGGGACTGAATTGGACAGAAAGAGGCAGATGTTGAAGTGCTCTGTGTCCGATTGTTATTTGGACAGGTGTGTGATCAACACGGCAGCCCAGCATCAGAGGTCTCACAGAGGTCACCTCACCTGTCTGTCACCTGCTCTGAATGGTCGACCTCTTCAGGCTGACAACGTCCCTCTTGATCCTCCTGGCAGAGAACTCATGACTGTCTGCCAGCCCAGTATTTTCTTTCCCTTCATCCTTCGATTGGTTCAAGATCATGGTTGTCTTGCTGCCTGTTTAACCTGCCTGACTGATTCCTCTGGCTCTGGTTGGCTCTCCTGCCTAACTCTGTCATGGTTTTTTCTCAATCCTCACTGCCCTGCTGATCCCCACCTGGTGAAATCTGACCCCCACCTGGTGACATCTGACCCCTCTACCTGGCTAGCGTGACCCCCAGTGTGCAGAGTCTCTTCTGTTGTTTTAATCATCTGTTTGTGGCACACAGTAACCTCTTTTATACCTTAATACATGCGCCACCAACCATCTATTTCTAAGTAACCTCATGTTCAGCATCTCTAAAAGTGACATTAGTGTCCCTTCACTTGCTATTTCCCCCAAACCTGAGAATAGCATGTTCCACACATACAACAGATTTGAGTGGTTTTAGGTTTTTTATTGTCATTACTTGTTGGCAAAAGGAAGAGCTTTGAGCTGACTGATAGTACGCCTTGAGCCTTGCCTGCAGCATTGAGAGGTTTCCTTGGCTGCATGAGCAGGGCCCTCCAGTTCTTGGGCTTGTTTTTAGCCTTAAGGCTGTGGTTGCCATTGATGTTTCTCTTCATGTTACCTCATTTTAATTAGAAGTAGTCAAAAAAAGAAAAAAAGAATCAATCTATGCAGATGTCAACGTAGAGTGAATGCATTTTTATTTCCCCATCCAAACTCAAATTTATCAATCAAAGTGTAATTAACCGTCCAATCAGAGTGGCCATGAGAGTGGTCAGAAAATATTCATCAGAGTATTTTGAGTTTCTGAGACTATGCACCTATGCACCTCCTCCATGTTGCAGGATTTTTTACTAATGGTGCTTCTGCTGGTGCTCAAACTAAATGGTGTCACAAGACCTGGTCAAGAGCATCTTTTAGTCCTTTTACAGTAGAGGGACTTGATCCCACCAATGGGCTTCACAAATAGCTGTAAAAGACTTTGTACATATGATTTGACAATGGGGGCTTTGTGAACAACAATCACTTCAAGACCCACACAGAGGAGATTTCCCTCTATGAATACTGCTAATATAAATACCATTATAGACCACAAAGTGGAGGCAATGTCCAATAGATGTTTTCCCTGCAGGTCTGTTTATACCATTGACACCCCAGTCTCTGACCTACAGTATGCTCCTGCTCCCCTCTCCCTTGTACTCTTCCACCAGTAGTTTGTGTGACCTCCCCAAACATAGTGACTCGTTTTCTCCTTCTCAACAAGGTGGCCTGTGCCTCGTAAAAACTGTACACATATATGATAGATATGCATATATTATACATATAGAGAGAAATCTATAGAGTGTGTCTATACGTGGTCAGAAAATTGTTTCAAACTGACGAGATACTATATGTTTTTTCTTCATGGTTATTTTTCTAACTGGCTGGAGGTCAGAGAGATGTCTTATTTAAGAGTGTTGAGTGGTGTGATTTTTCTTCTGAATTGTACATTGTGAGAAAACCCCCTCAGCAGCGAGTAACATTCCCTGTCTGAAAATACAGGACAGCCCACAAAGAAAAAAAAGAAAACATAAGAGCTTTAGAGCAGTTTATGGGAAACAGAGAAGTGTATCCAAATCTATCTAGAAGTCTAGAAAAGATGACATTACTACATTCCTTTATAAATGTGAAAACAACTCAGTTGAAGACCACCTGGCCTGTGGTAACAACTAAGAACAAAGAAAAAAAAACATTGAATTTTGCAGCTCACATAAGTAGCAATGAGATTACGTCTGCTGCACTCAGCGGTCAGACACTTGCACTTGTGAGTGAGGACTATCACTAAATAACATCCAAGTGGAGGTTTGAGTGACTCTGTCCGGATGCATTTCTTTCGCGTGTTTGTCGTCGTCGTCGTCTTGTAAACAGAAGTGGTGACACATGTGACTGTGACAGCTGATTAAGTAGAAAAAACAACGCACATTGTTACAGTATAGTGGAAAATTGAATTAGACTGTTACTATCCCCACTTCCTCTCCCTCCCCTCATGGTGCCCGTGTGTCTCCCTTATATGGCCAAGTGTTGATCACTGTATATAATTGTCTCTCCATCTCTCCCCATCTTCCACGATCCGAGGTGATCCGCGCATCATTTTTGTGTCTGCTTCCCCCATGAACCTCTGCAGCTCCCGTCACTGACCAAGAATCAACAGATTGTGTGAAACTTTGGTGTTTGTGTTTACAAATGTTAAAAGAAAGGTCCTGATTTGGATTAAAAAAAAAAACAAAACAAAAGAAGAAGAAGGGACGACAATGCAAACAGACAGAGGAGCGAAAATCCTCTCACTTCACCATCAGGGGGGTGGAGTTCGAATCCTCCATTTTCAGGTCCTTATCTACTGAATACTTGAAGTAGGGGGTTCTCCTACCATGAAATAGCGTATATGATTTACATGGTAGACAACATGGAACATTTCAACTGTGCCCATGCATGCTGATTTTTACATAATGTGCCAACTGAAAGTGATGATGTAAGGATAATCTCCTGTTCTCTATGCAGAGCGATTTCTCAACTGTTGTGTCAAAAAAGGTTTAGGAGAGACGAGGCTTAGAGGCTGGGGCTGGTTTCCTGGGCTTAGACTAAAGACTAATCCTGGTTGTGAAAGACTGACAAAGCACTCAGTGTGAGGTGGAGTCAAGAAGTCAAGTCTGCATCTGTGCCTAGAAGCAGCCAAGTAGAGAGGCTTGAGTTGAAAGGCCTGTAGATTCACCAGTAATTTTCAAAAGGCCTTCAAAATAAAAGTATGAAAAGCCTAACATACATTTTCACTTTACTGTTGTATACAGGTTGTTTTTCTTTTATTGTATGTCGCTAAAAACTTTGGATTAAACAAATCACTGTGACCAATGCCAGAAACATTTTTGTTTGACAGAACAAATATTGTGTTTACTTTTTTATTATTCATTTTTGTATTTAAGTTAGCTTTATTTATTGAATATGCCAGTTTGAGACTGTACTATTTGTATAAGTAAATGTTTTGAGCTGTACAGTAAAGACCTAGGAACAAGTTAAATGTGAGTGTCCAGCATGCTGAATGATCACTTGTGTGAACGTGAGCTAATCTCCCATGAAGCATCATTCCTCATACATTAATTGCATCTGCATCGTGCATTGTGACGGTGTGATGTTGTGTTTGAGAGTGATGTGTGTCTCACTTACTGTGTCCCCTTAGTAGACAGCCTGTGCAGTTTTGTGAGAGTGCAGCATGTTTTTTTGGGGTTGCCGGTATAAATGTATTCAGAAAAGAGAGAGATGGATTTGTGTGTGGGTGTGTGTGTGCGTGTGCACAACTGCATTTATTGTTTTCTGGGTGTGTCTGTGTGTCAGTATGTGTGCATCTGTGTGTGTTATGAACGCACAAGAGAAAAATCTATTTGGAAAAAAAAACTTTATCAGAGGAAGTCCCTAGAGAAAAAAAAAATAGGTGCGATTGAGTAAAAGTTTTGAATGAAGCATGGATACTCTGTAATGTTTTCTGTTTTTTAAACCTAGGAGGCTGTCCTCAGTGCCCCAGTTTGCTATTGTATGTGCTGTATCAGAATATTACTATTGAGTGTTGGCCAGCTTGTTTATATCCATCAAATAAAGGTGACTTTCTTTCTGTCTCTGTTTGTGAATTTCTACTTGAAAAATTAGTTCCGGATCAGGCTCTGGGAAAATGTCCCCTCAAATCAAAAATTTGGAATTTAAGAAAACATTTTTTTTTTTTTTTAATGTGTTTAAAGTTAATTTAGTTAATCGTAGTAGTCCCACGACAGAGATACAAGTTAGGTATTTCATTCCTGTATCCCTCCACGCGCCCTCTGTGGACTATATTATATAAACTGCTCCTCCTCAGCTCCGCCCTCTTGTCCAAATATGGTTACTTCCCGTAAAAAAAAACAAGATGGCAGCGGCCAACGTTTGAACCATTGCATCGGTTTATCAGTACTCTGAGGAAAACTTAATTACCGAAGCCTGGATACTAAAATAAGCTAAGGAGCTGATTTTTTGTCGAATACGGCTGAAGCTGGACGCTGAATGCACGTGCAGCTCGAAGGTAAGGCTATGGAGCGAACTATCTAGCAGCTAGCGTTAGCATTTGCGTTAGTGGCGAGTGGCGAGCGTTAGCTTTAGCCTTCTCTTTCAGTGATATCTTTTGCCCTCATTTCCATTTCAGTCGTTTGTATCGCGTGGGTAAGAGTGTGTTTGTGTTTCCGTGACTGAGGCGTCCCTAGCATGAGTTGTGGACCCCCAACGTAGACCGGTGAAAACACAATGAGCTCCTGAAAGTCTGTTTAAATCCCTGTTGTATTTGTTTACAGTCACTTTACCATCATTTTGCATCTCTTTGCAACTTTATGCTCCATCCTGGTCATTTTAACTCCCCGGTCTATCATGTGTCATTGTTTTGTGTCTGTTTGTGGTCATTTTGTATTATATTGCGTCTGTGCCCTGGCTGCTTTACACCTGTATATCAGCGTTAGTATTAGCGGCGCCTTTTTGGCGTTTTTATTTGCCTGCGTTAAAAGTGTGTTTGTGTCTCTGTAACTATAGCGTCCCTAACATGAGTTGTTGGGCACCTTACGGAGGTACGGTAACTGTTCTGTAGTCTGTCTGATTATCATGTCTGCGATCATTTTGAGTCTACCTGTGGTGTTAATGCATCAATTTGCGTCTTTACTTGGCTATTTTATATCTATTTATGGTCAGCTTCTTTGTCTCTTTATGGTCTTTCTTAATGCGGCTCTGTAGTTCTGTGTTCATTCCTGATCATTTTATATTTCTCTGAGGTAATTTTTTGTATCATTGTGGCAGTTAAGCATCTCAATGTGATTGTTATGCGTCTCATTTTTTTGTCTGTCTTTGTGGCAGTAATCTGTCCATGGCTATCTATTGACCCACAGTTGTATAAATTAGTGATGAGAAATTAATTTGTGGTGTCTTAATACTTGATAGAGCTCAGTTATATGTTCAATTCAAGCTTGAAAACAAAATTTTAACCCTGTGCTCCTCCACAAGTTTGAGCCTCAAACATTTTAGTTGCTTTGTTGTTGGCCTTAGGGATGTGATACTTTTTCTTGTCATATGTGACAGTAAACAGCCCATTTTCTGAAACACTCCTCTATTGTTTGGAGAATGATCTCGCTCAACTATAATGATCTATTAGGGGTGTGACAATACACTCGGCTCACAAGACAAGATGAAACACAATATTACTATTTCTGAGAAAGCTTCAATGATGAAATATTTGACTGGACAGATAGTATTTTTATGACTGAAAGTCACAAACTGCAAAACAATGCAGGTACAGTTTGAAATGTCCATGTATGAGTTTCTGACTTCTAACTGAAGCTGTGTGTGATCCTCTTAACTGAACTTTCCACAAATAGATAATAAAAAAGCATGATATTTTCTTCAAGCATGATACAGAGTTACGAGATGGTTACAGCTACACAGCCTGGACTAAGATATGGTCTTGGAACTGAGAGTAACCTCCCCTACAAGTTGATGGCCTCGGGAAAACATGGATGCTCACAGGAAAGCCTTACAGTTGCTTTTTCAGAGTACATGTTAAAAACAAAGCTGCACTCCACCCAAAGACCACCACAGTTGTTGACATTAGCTTTTAAAGCAAATGCTTAAGAACGTTCTTAAACAACACCACTTAATGACAACGCTCTACATGGGTTATGCTAGTTGCAGTTGGATACTGTCTCATGAAACAGCTTTTCACCTGACAGGAAAATACAGTCACATTCTAATATCACAAGATCTTGTGGCAGGAGATCTTGTCCCACCCCTAATGATTAGTCATTTGTTTGTTTGGACTTGATGCTTGCACAATGGTGTTTGGTGTTAAAGGCCTGAAAACTACATATTGACTCATAAGTCAAAATTATGCTTTGTTTTTTTACATTGCTTTTCTCTTTTAGGTCACTCAAGTTTTATTTATAATTTTGTCAAGGCTTTAGTGTTTCGTTTTCACTGTTGTGTTATCCTACAATGTGTGGGTTTTAGTGGTAAAAAGTTTCCTTTATTATTTTGTATTTGTTAGTCAATCATTGTTTCAAGTGCTGTACTTGTGTTTTCCAGTTGTACTTGTTCAGCTGCTGCAGCTTAGACAGAGACACCAACATCACCTTACAGACCAACAGGTATGTATCCTAAATATTAACTCAGTCTGAAAAATATGTGCTGGTAAGCAGAGTTATTAACGTCAGCAATTGGTTTAGTTTTTTTCGTTTAGTGACACTGGGTAAATCCGAGCTCAAACCTCTGTATTTAATGAATTTAGTACTGAATATAATAAGAACTGATTAATCGTGTCTATTAAATTAGAAAATAATGCTAACTGTAATTGCTCAGAGCTCAAGGTGACTTTTTCAATTTGGTTCAATCAACAGGACTGACTATTTATCACATGAAAAAGAAAACTATTAAATTCTCACCTCTCAAGCCTTTGTCTGTTCTGGTTCAGCTGTAACATTGAATATTCATCTGTGTTTTCATGGTTAAACTGTTGATGAGGAATAGGTAGTAGTGTATTGATCATTTTCCTTTGTATGTTACTCTTTAATTTCCTCCAGGTGTCACCACTTCGTCCACAACATCGCCCACGATCGCAGAGACTTCGTCCATGATCGGAGAGACATTGTTGAGGATGAGGGAGACATTGTCCACGATCAGAGACATCGCCCGTGATTGCAGAGACCTTGTCAAAGATGAGAGAGACGTTGTCCTTGATCAGAGACATTGTCTCCTGCTTCGTAGAGACCTTGCGATAGAATCGGCGGAGACGGGGGTCACCGATTTGACGGCATTGCCCGCGATCAGGGACATTGTCGATGGTCACAGAGACACCGTCTATGATCTCAGAGACATTCGTCCACGATCACAAAGACATTGTCCATGATCACAGAGACTTTGTCCATAATCTCAGAGACATTGTCCGCGATCACAGAGACGTAGTCCACGATCACAGAGTCTTTGTACAATGAAGAAGTTCTTTGAGACCAGGACAGAGTCCTTCAGGTAATTCACAAACAGCTTTACATCAACTGTCCAACACAGAGCACTGACATTATGTTCAGTGTTCAATATATCAGAAAAGTGTAATAATAGAAGTAATCTGCAGCATATCTTATAAAGTTAAATGAAAACTTAAACAAACAGCTACCTAAAGTTTTCTGTAGTAAATAAAGTTTTCCAAAATTTCAATATAAATAAAATGTTATTTTATCTTTCACTTATCTTTGTTTTAAGTTCAAGCAAAAACAAAAAGTGCAGGGAGTTCCCAGGGTCAGCAGTATCTCTTAGCTCGGAGCTTCTCTACCCGGCAAAACTTATTCTCCTCTCCGCTGTGTGTGTGAGCACTGTGCATGCACAGCTTTCACTGCTGATTGGCTGTTACCCGTGCTGTGGCTCTGTGTATAGCCAATCAGATGGTGCTGTGGGTGGGACAAGGCTGGAGACAGACTAGTGACAGCAGACAGAGAGGCACGGCTGCCTCAGAGCCAAAATAACCCAGTTTTAAATTGATCTCTTATCGGCCGTCGGATAAAAAACAGGCAGATGCCGATATGTGTCAAAATGCCGAATATCGGCACCGATAATTGGCCTGGCCGATAATCAGTCTATCCCTACTTGGAAATAATGATTCTCTCTGTCACCGTCTGTGGTGGAAGAAATACTCAGACTTTTTACTGAAGTATAATGAACAACACAAGTTAAAATCCTGCATTCAAAATATTACTGAACTGTTAGTGTTTATTATTGTCATGCAGTTCATAGTAACATACACGACTGCTTCAGTGATTAGTTGATGGACACAAAATTAATAATCATTTCACTTTTTCCCAAATATTTGTTGTTGTTGGTTCTTCAGGAGGTGATGACAGCCAACTGTTGATATTCTGAAACAGCCGTCTAATGTTTGTTAAATCTTCTGGTTTGGCTGTAATGTTGAATTTTTTTTGTGTTTTCATGGTTAAACTGTTGATGAAGAATAGGTAGTAGTGTATTGATCATTTTCCTTTGTATGTTTCTCTTTGATTTCCTCCAGGTGTCACCACTTCGTCCACAACATTGCCCACGATCGCAGAGACTTCGTCCATGATCGGAGAGACATTGTTGAGGATGAGGGAGACATCGTCCACGATCAGAGACATTGCCCGTGATCGCAGAGACCTTGTCAAAGATGAGAGAGACGTTGTCCTTGATCAGAGACATTGTCCCCTGCTTCGTAGAGACCTTGCGATAGAATCGGCGGAGACTGGGGTCACCGATTTGACGGCATTGCCCGCGATCAGGGACATTGTCGATGGTCACAGAGACACCGTCTATGATCTCAGAGACATCGTCCACGATCACAAAGACATTGTCCATGATCACAGAGACTTTGTCCATAATCTCAGAGACATTGTCCGCGATCACAGAGACGTAGTCCACGATCACAGAGTCTTTGTACAATGAAGAAGTTCTTTGAGACCAGGACAGAGTCCTTCAGGTAATTCACAAACAGCTTTACATCAACTGTCCAACACAGAGCACTGACATTATGTTCAGTGTTCAATATATCAGAAAAGTGTAATAATAGAAGTAATCTGCAGCATGTCTTATAAAGTTAAATGAAAACTTAAACAGCTACCTAAAGTTTTCTATAGTAAATAAAGTTTTCCAAAATTTCAATATAAATAAAATGTTATTTTATCTTTCACTTATCTTTGTTTTAAGTTCAAGCTAAAACAAAAAGTGCAGGGAGTTCCCAGGGTCAGCAGCATCTCTTAGCTCGGAGCTTCTCTACCCGGCAAAACTTATTCTCTGTGCATGCACAGTGATCACACACTCCGCTGTGTGTGTGATCACTGTGCATGCACAACTTTCACTGCTGATTGGCTGTTACCCGTGCTGTGGCTCTGTGTATAACCAATCAGATAGTGCTGTGGGTGGGACAAAGCTGGAGACAGACTAGTGACAGCAGACAGAGAGGCACGGCTGCCTCAGAGCCAAAATAACCCAGTTTTAAATTGATCTCTTATCGGCCGTCGGATAAAAAACAGGTAGATGCCGATATGTGTCAAAATGCCGAATATCGGCACCAATAATCGGCCTGGCCGATAATCAGTCTATCCCTACTTGGAAATAATGATTCTCTCTGTCACCGTCTGTGGTGGAAGAAATACTCAGACTTTTTACTGTTGTTGGTTCTTCAGGAGGTGATGACAGCCAACTGTTGATATTCTGAAACAGCTGTCTAATGTTTGTTAAATCTTCTGGTTTGGCTGTAATGTTGAATTTTTTTTGTGTTTTCATGGTTAAACTGTTGATGAAGAATAGGTAGTAGTGTATTGATCATTTTCCTTTGTATGTTTCTCTTTGATTTCCTCCAGGTGTCACCACTTCGTCCACAACATTGCCCACGATCGCAGAGACTTCGTCCATGATCGGAGAGACATTGTTGAGGATGAGGGAGACATCGTCCACGATCAGAGACATTGCCCGTGATCGCAGAGACCTTGTCAAAGATGAGAGAGACGTTGTCCTTGATCAGAGACATTGTCCCCTGCTTCGTAGAGACCTTGCGATAGAATCGGCGGAGACGGGGGTCACCGATTTGACGGCATTGCCCGCGATCAGGGACATTGTCGATGGTCACAGAGACACCATCTATGATCTCAGAGACATCGTCCACGATCACAAAAACATTGTCCATGATCAAGAGACTTTGTCCATAATCTCAGAGACATTGTCCGCGATCACAGAGACGTAGTCCACGATCACAGAGTCTTTGTACAATGAAGAAGTTCTTTGAGACCAGGACAGAGGCCTTCAGGTAATTCACAAACAGCTTTACATCAACTGTCCAACACAGAGCACTGACATTGTTTATGTTCAGTATATCAGAAAAGTGTAATAATAGACGTAATCTGCAATATTAAAATAATGTATAGTAAGACATCAGACATTGAAATTTGAAATAATGATTCTGTATGCGACCGTCTGTGGTGAAAGAAATACTCAGACTTTTTACTGAAGTATAATAAACAACACAAGTTACAATCTTGCATTCAAAAATGTACTAAACAGTATTGTATCGTGTCAAAAATGGTCAGAAAATGTCATAGTATAGAAAGGCGTCAAAAACCATGAACAAATGTCAATATATATTAAGGCATCAAAAAATGTCATAGTAAGGTGTGAAAAATGTTCCAAAAATGTAACATGGAAATGCATAAAAAGTTCAAAAATAAGTTTTCAAATAATTGTTGGTTGTTAATACCACTGTAAATGTGGTTGCTATTAAATGAAAATGGCACAAAACTAAGACATTTTAAATATCTTTTAATAAGAAAAAATGTGAAATAATGATTCAGTATGTGATCGTCTGTGGTGAAAGAAATACTCAGACTTTTTACTGAAGTATAATAAACAACACAAGTTACAATCCTGCATTCAAAAATGTACTTAAATGATAGTGTTTATTATTATTGAGCAGTTTACAGTAACATACATGATTACTTCAGTAATTAGTTGATAGTAGTGTATTGATCATTTTCCTTTGTATTTTTTTCTTTGATTTCCTCCAGGTGTCACCACTTCATCCACCATATAGTCCACTATCGCAGACTGTCTTCATACAGTGAAGTTCTTTTAGATCAGGACAGAAGTCTCCAGGTAATTCACGAACACTTTAACATCAACTGTCCAACACAGAGCCACTGACCTTCAATTGTTTATGTTCAGCATTCAGTAAATTAGAAAAGGGTAATAATAAAAGTAACTTGGAATATAAAAATAATCTTTAAGTAAACTGTATTAATAGAAGTAATGTAAAAGTAATTAGCAATGTCAGAAGTAAGATGTAATAGATAAATAAATCTGTTACTATGTGTAGTTTGGAACAGTAAAAGTTATCTGTAAATTTAGAATTAAAACATATTATGTATTATGTAATGATAAAAGTAATGTAATATTAGCGGTAACAGTAAAATTAATCTCTGATATAAAAGCAATACAGAAGAAAGAGTAATCCAAAATGGAAGTAAAAATGTCTCTTATACTAAGACATAAAAGACACCAAAGTATATTAAACATCAAAACAATCAAGAACTGTCACTGTATGCCTATGTCATACTATAGTATGGCGTCAAACACTGTCAAAAAATGTCATAGTATAGTATGGCGTCAAAAAACATGAAAAAATGTCATAGTATAGTATGGCGTCAAAAACTGTCAAAAAATGTCATAGTATAGTATGGCGTCAAAAAACATGAAAAAATGTCATAGTATAGTATGGCGTCAAAAACTGTCAAAAATTGTCATAGTATAGTATGACGTCAAAAAACGTGAAAAAATGTCATAGTATAGTATGGCGTCAAAAACGGTCAAAAAATGTCATAGTATAGTATGGCATCAAAAACGGTCAAAAAATGTCATAGTATAGTATGGCGTCAAAAAACGTGAAAAAATGTCAGTATAGTATGGCGTCAAAAATCATGAAAAAATGTCATAGTATAGTATGGCGTCAAAAACGGTCAAAAAATGTCATAGTATAGTATGGCGTCAAAAACAGTCAAAAAATGTCATAGTATAGTATGGCGTCAAAAACGGTCAAAAAATGTCATAGTATAGTATGGCGTCAAAAAACATGAAAAAATGTCATAGTATAGTATGGCGTCAAAAACGGTCAAAAAATGTCATAGTATAGTATGGCGTCAAAAAACATGAAAAAATGTCATAGTATAGTATGGCGTCAAAAACGGTCAAAAAATGTCATAGTATAGTATGGCGTCAAAAAACATGAAAAAATGTCATAGTATGGCGTCAAAAACGTAAAAAAATGTCATAGTATAGTATGGCGTCAAAAAACAGAAAAAATGTCATAGTATATACGTCAAAAAGTCAAAAAATGTCATAGTATAGTATGGCGTCAAAAACGTCAAAAAATGTCATAGTATAGTATGGCGTCAAAAACATGAAAAATGTCATAGTATAGTATGGCGTCAAAAATCATGAAAAAATGTCATAGTATAGTATGGCGTCAAAAAACATGAAAAAATGTCATAGTATAGTATGGCGTCAAAAAACGTGAAAAAATGTCATAGTATAGTATGGCGTCAAAAACGGTCATAAAAATGTCATAGTATAGTATGGCGTCAAAAAACGGTCAAAAAATGTCATAGTATAGTATGGCGTCAAAAACGGTCAAAAAATGTCATAGTATAGTATGGCGTCAAAAAACGATGCAAAAAATGTCATAGTATAGTATGGCGTCAAAAATCATGAAAAAATGTCATAGTATAGTATGGCGTCAAAAACGGTCAAAAAATGTCATAGTATAGTATGGCGTCAAAAACGGTCAAAAAATGTCATAGTATAGTATGGCGTCAAAAAACATGAAAAAATGTCATAGTATAGTATGGCGTCAAAAAACAGTGTCAAAAAAATGTCATAGTATAGTATGGCGTCAAAAACGGTCAAAAAATGTCATAGTATAGTATGGCGTCAAAAAACATGAAAAAAATGTCATAGTATAGTATGGCGTCAAAAACGGTCAAAAAATGTCATAGTATAGTATGGCGTCAAAAAACATGAAAAAAAATGTCATAGTATAGTATGGCGTCAAAAATCATGAAAAAATGTCATAGTATAGTATGGCGTCAAAAAACATGAAAAAATGTCATAGTATAGTATGGCGTCAAAAACGGTCAAAAAATGTCATAGTATAGTATGGCGTCAAAAAACATAAAAAAATGTCATAGTATAGTATGGCGTCAAAAAACATGAAAAAATGTCATAGTATAGTATGGCGTCAAAAAACATGAAAAAATGTCATAGTATAGTATGGCGTCAAAAACGGTCAAAAAATGTCATAGTATAGTATGGCGTCAAAAATCGTGAAAAAATGTCATAGTATAGTATGGCGTCAAAAACGGTCAAAAAATGTCATAGTATAGTATGGCGTCAAAAACAAAAAAAAAAAAAAAAAAAAAAATGAAAAAATGTCATAGTATAGTATGGCGTCAAAAAACGGTCAAAAAATGTCATAGTATAGTATGGCGTCAAAAAACATGAAAAAAATGTCATAGTATAGTATGGCGTCAAAAACGTCAAAAAATGTCATAGTATAGTATGGCGTCAAAAAACATGAAAAAATGTCATAGTATAGTATGGCGTCAAAAACGGTCAAAAAATGTCATAGTATAGTATGGCGTCAAAAACATGAAAAAATGTCATAGTATAGTATGGCGTCAAAAACATGAAAAAATGTCATAGTATAGTATGGCGTCAAAAACGGTCAAAAAATGTCATAGTATAGTATGGCGTCAAAAAACATGAAAAAATGTCATAGTATAGTATGGCGTCAAAAAACGGTCAAAAAATGTCATAGTATAGTATGGCGTCAAATGTCATAGTATGGTCAAAAAACAAAAAATGTCATAGTATAGTATGGCGTCAAAAAACA